>NW_010130680.1:508-1347 GCF_000699245.1 Pterocles gutturalis | reverse complement strand
GTGAGCAGGAGATCGATGGGTGGAGCCACACCCTACTATCCCTGAGGCAAAGGCAGGAGACAGAGTTCTCTACACCCCTCTTGCCAGAAGGGCGAAGGAAGGGACCTAAGAGAAGGGGGAGAATGGAAACAGGTCCCAGCCCGGGAGGGGGACAGGCGAATCATCTCCCAACCTTCCTCACCTTCCCAATTGCCTTTACACAATAGATATAGGGCACTGGAGCTAGAGGGCAGGAAAATAAGGAGGAAGATGAAGGTCCATCCTGGGGGTTGCCTAAGCTGAGACAGTCGGCCCCAGGCATTGCGACTGCCTCAGTTAAGACAAAAAGAAGGGTAATTGTCATAGTTGATTCCCTCTTGATGGGAGCAGAGGGCCCAATTTGTCAACCAGACCCTTTACACAGGGAAGTCTGCTGCCTCCCTGAGGCCCGGGTTAGAGATGTCACCAGGAAGATCCCTGGTCTGATACGGCCCTCTGATCACTACCTGCTATTGGTCATGCAGGTTGGAAGCAATGAAGTTGTAGAGAGAAATACGAAAGCAATTAAAATGGACTTCAGGGCACTGTGGCAATCAATTAGAGGTTCAGGAGCACAGGTAGTGTTCTCCTCAATCCCTGCAGTGGCAGGGATGAATACTGAGAGGATCAGGAGAACACACCTGATCAACACCTGGCTCAGAGGCTGGTGCCAGAGGTGCAATTTTGGTTTTTTTGATCATGGGGAGGCTTATGTGGCACCAGGCCTGCTAGCAACAGATGGAGTTCACCTGTCTCACAGTGGGGTAAGGATTGTCCCTCGTAAGCTGGCAGGACTCATCGAGAGGGCTTTAAACTAGGTT
>NW_010130680.1:0-326 GCF_000699245.1 Pterocles gutturalis | reverse complement strand
GGGATGAGGCTCATAGCTGGAGTGCTGCAATGGATGGCTATAAGCTCTTCAGAAGGGATAGGCAAGGAAGAAGAGGAGGTGGGGTTGCTCTATATGTTAGTTAGTGATTTGACTTTATAGAAATCGGGGATTGTGATGATAAATTGGAATGCTTATGGGTGAGAATGAGGGGAAGGGCTAACAAGGCTGATATTCTGCTGGGAGTGTGTTATAGGCCACCCTCCCAGCAGGAGGAAGCAGATGAGGCATTCTATAAGCAGCTGGCAGAAGTATCGCCATAACTCACACTTGTTCTTATGGGAGACTTCAACTTGTCAGACATCTGC
>NW_010130679.1:19109-35743 GCF_000699245.1 Pterocles gutturalis | reverse complement strand
ACTAGATCAGGTTGCTCAAACCCCATCCATCAATGTGATTTCTTCATACGAATGTGGTTTCTTCATGTGAATAATCTCTTTAAAATTTTGCAGTTTAAATTTGATGCCCAGAAAGGTTCTTTTTTATTACCTCCCCTAGCCTCTAATTTCATGTTTTCCATCAACCATTCTTTATGTCTTCACAATTCTTCAATTTATACCATTCCTCTTTCTGGCTTCCTTTCTTACTCTCTTTCCTTCCTTTACTTTGCAATTTTTGTTCTTTTTTTAAATATTAAGAAGTGTATATTTATATTAAGAATTTATATTTCATATATTCTTTTACATCCTTCTTTGGCTTTTTTTCCTAGAAATAGATTATTTTTATTTTTTTTCTTCTTCTTTTCACATACTAACTTCATACTCCAGGTTTGCCTTTGTTTTTTTGGTTTTTTTTTGTGTAAATAAAGGGTGCCTGCACTGTTACTCCATCAGACGTGTTCTAGGATGTCTGCAATCTGGCTTCCCTGTATCTCTTTAAGAACAGTCTTACTGTTAAACATCTAGTTTCTCCCTTCCTGAGCTTATCAACTCTCCAGTTCTTTCTGGGTTGTAGTTCTTCATTTTTTTTTTCCCAACTCCTTTTTCAGTTAGTCCCTTCCTATCTATCCCTCCTCTCATTGTTCTCATTCTGAGAGTTCCAGCTCTGCAGCCTAATGAAAATACCGCTATTGAGAGTGATGTTCTTCTAACCACATCATTTCTCTCTTTAAATCCCTTTGTGTTCTCTCTTTTACCTTCAGAGTCAAGTTTCTTTTCTTTCCTTTCCAAACCATGCTGTACTTTCTGATCTGCTGATCTCAGCGTCACGCTCCAAATATCTCCTAATTATATGTTGCTTCACTCTTGTTTTAGCTCCTTCTGTTAGCCTAAGGTTTCATCTCCGTCAGTTCTGCCCTTCATAGCAGTGCTCCATTTCCTCTCAGCTGAGGGCTTTCCTGTTTTCTGAGCACCTGTTTTCAGTCTTAGAAAAACATCTCTCCTTAAATCCCACTGCATCACAGAATACTTTGTAATTTTTTCGTCTCCCCAGTGATAACTGTGTGCTTTCTTTACTGAAGCTTTACGCCATACATGATCTTGTGACAGATACTCTGAAGAGCTGATTGTAAAGTGCCATGTAAGAGCGGTGTTATAGGAAAGATTATTAATATTATGAATTAATATTTCAGACAAATTTTGAAAATCTTCTAAGATACTTATGCTCTGTGCTTTTTATCTCATCATTTTTGGCTCTCACCTTGTAATGTACTTTCTGCTTCACTAAAAGTATGATAATGAGGTGTGCATAATTGAAGTGAAAATCTCTTCAGAACCCCTTCTAATTGAATATGTTGAGAATCATAATCAAGCACTCCTGAAGTTACAGAAAACTGTGCATATTGATGCACAGCAAAAGTCTGGGCTCAGCGTGAGTCGCTTAGTTGGCTGACATAATGTCCTTTGAAGTATGTTAATTACAAAAAAGTATCAGGGACACACTAATGGGCAGTAAAAGAAATCAAGAATCTTGCATACACACAACAAAAGAGCTCTATATAAGAAGTAATTAAATTACAATGGTAGTCATTGGGTGCATCTTCTGTATAGAAATGGTCTCCAAAGGAGCAGAAAATACACAAGAACAAGAAATCCTTATGTCTCTGATACACTCTCAATTTTCTGTACAGATGCCCTTTTCCCTGTTGTTTTAAACACTTGTGCTCTTAGCTTGCATTTTGGAGCAATTCTTTCCTGACTTTTGGGATAGTGATGCATGACCGCAAACATTTGAGTTCTGATTGTGAATCTTTCTTCTAACAAGTTGTGATGGGTTTGCCCTTGGCTGGGGGCCAAACCACACACCCACTCACCCAATCCCCCCCCGCCCCCACCCAAGGATAGGGGAGAGAATTAAAGGGGTAAAAGGAAAAAAGGACTAATGGGTTGAGATAAGAACAATTTAATAACTAAACTACAATAATATTGAAAATAATACTCTATACAAATATACAAATGAGTGATACACACTGATACTGCCCCCCCACCTGATGACCAAGGCTCCCAGCTAACGAGCCCGGAGCAGGGAGAGTCCCGAACCCGCACTCACGGAATGGAGAGAACAGTCCGAGCGTCCCAGACCGAGAGCTGACTGGGGTGGGGGGGGAAGGCCTTGCGAGAGTGACCACCTGGAGCGAGATGACCCGCAGCAAAAGAGATCCGGAACCAAAAGGGCCGATCTTCCGGAGGGTCCTCACCTCTATCCTGGGCATGGCATGTATGGTATGGGATAGATTATTGGGCACTCTGGGTCTCAATCCTGAACCTAAGATCAAATCCTGGGCTGGTCACTGGGGCTGTGCTCCCTCCCAGCTTCTCCTGTTTGCAGACAGCCAGAGAAGTGGAAAGACCTTGTCAGCTGCATAAACATCACTTTTAATCAGCTTTCTTCTGAGCACAAATCCAAAACACAGCCTCTTGCTAGCTGTTGTGAAGAAAGTTAGCTCTGTCTCAGCTTAACTCAGACACAAGTTTGTTTTGTTTAGGAGGATTCTTCTGAACATCTGATTTCTTTATCTGAATTATGCATATTATTGAGTTCTATAATACAGGTTGTGCTTTGAATGAATAAGTACATATGTAGACAGTGTGAAATAGAAATGTGTTTAAAATATTAGTAAGAAAGCCAGGGCCTGAAAAGTTAAGAAATGGTAAGACTCTCTGTGCGACCTTAATGAAATTTCTATTCCATATTTGGGTGGATAAAGTTTGTAATTGCATGATGATCTGTTAAAAACCAAAGTGCCTCATTGACTGCATAAGGTAGACAGTACTGACAAAAGGTGTACTAATGCAACATATCCTTTTCACACAGTGCCAGTGTGCCATATTTATTTTGAACCAGCAAGATTCCTTTTTACGCAATATTGTCCTTAGTTATTTTCTTGTACTCCTGTGATTCTTTCAGGATGTTTTATTATATTAACAGGTTTATTTTAATAACATACCTGTTATATATTTTCCCCTTTACATACGTGTGAAAGTCACACAGAAGAAGATTAAGGCCAAAATTATCAAATTATCGAAAGCCCATTATTTCAGACTGTTTTGCATGCTGCAATACATTATTTGTTCAAAACATGCCTCTCTTACTAGTTAAGTAAACAGAACACTTGTAGGATCCTACGGGTTGAATCACATTATGAGAATATTATAATTACACTAGAAACACATTGAAGCTGCATGTGACACCCTTGTTTCATGTTTCTTGTCCATCAACAAGCAGGGACTGGAAAAAAGAATCCAGTATGTCAGAGTAGCGTATGACTGACTGAACTGTAGCACTGCCCATTGCTGCCTTGTGATGCTCACCTGGGACTGAGAAATTCATCCTGAGGGCACGGTCTGGCCAGGGCAGTGAGTGAAGCAGAACTTCTATGGGGGGAAAAATGGTATATGAAAACACAAAATTAAACACATCAATACATGTATGCCAGAAACGTGAAGTAATGTGTCGTGGGTGACTCAGTGTTGCCATTCAATGCCTTTGGAATATTTGACTGCAGTTGTAATTTGTGTGCTTTTTATGTGTCTGAGCTGGGGTTTTCTTCTTTTTTTTTTTTTTTAATGTCCATTTATTGTGTTTTATTTCTCATGTGTTTTGCTCTTTGTTTTTTGGGGTTTTTTTTTGTCTGAGAAGCTGAAATACTAGAAACTGAAATGAGCATTCCAGTTCCCAGTTTGGTTTAAGTATTTTTATTCAGACACTTCAAATATGTCACAGCACAACCCTGAGTGGCTGAAGGTAGTAGTATAAGTGGAACAGGTGAAAGCCTTTTTTCTTGATAGAGACTTGCCTCTGGTCAAGAACAGAGTTATACTTTTCCCATTGATTTTGCAGCTTTTTGCTAGATAGTGTAGGACCGTGAAGAATCAACACTGGCTTATTTTAAGCCTGTTGAGGCACATCCTCAGCTGGTTACAGACTTTTTTGTCTGCTCTTCACTGCTATTTTCTTCCATCTTTTCCTGTCGCCACCTTCCCAGATCACGTCTCTTCATCCGAGCACTTTGAGCTGCAGCAGAAGGAATATAAGAAGGAAGAGCCTTTAAATAGATACTGAGAGAGCACTGCAGTGGATCGAGAAGACTTAAGAAATAGTTCTAGGGACAAATCCAACAACTCCTATAGCCATAGGATGCCATTGTCAGGTACATAAAAGTGTAGCAATATGAAAGAGCTGTAATGGATTGACAGTGCACCATAAACCTGGTCTTCAAAGATTTTATAAGTCAAAGTCTTACAAGTCTGTGTGCAATGTATGTCTGCTAAAATAAATTGAAGGCCTGTACCCTGCCTAATTAGGTCCATTTTCTATGGAAATACCTGAAGAAGTATTTCTGATGTAAAAGCCAATTTCCTGCTTAATTTTCTGTGTTCCTGGATGTTAGGTGCAATATCTCAATTTATAAGAAAGTATTTTTAACATGAGGGAAATTACTTTCTTTCACTCTTAAAAAGAATGAAACTGTTTATAGCTGAAACTTTTCAATAGAAACAAATAAAACCCAAAACAAACCAGGGATATGAAAAACATCCCGTTACATTTTCTGTCTGCAGTATTCTCTGTGCTAAAATAAGTGCAGAATGCTCTGCATTACAATGGTATTCTGGGTTAACTTTGGTTTAAGATAGATCCTTCTGTTATAGGCACTTTTAAGCCAAGGACTGCAGCTCTGGACATCGTCCAACTATTGCAGTTAATTATGGCTGTAGACAGCTTTCTAAATTTTGAATCTCAGTCATATCTGTGGTGCTGTTTCTTCAGTGTCTAAAAGAAGTTTGGCTATTAGTGGAAGTCTGTTGGCTGAGATTCCGTCCAGAGAGCCTGAAATTATGTCCGTGAGCTGAAGGATTAATTTAAAGAAGTGGAGGACTGTTGGGTCTTTTTCTCCCATATAGCATTGTGTACTGTCTTTTTCCAGGAAAGGAATTTTATTGTATTTCTCATCATTATAGAAAGGGCCCTTGGTATCTTTTCCATGTAAGACCAGTCCTAAGACTGTCAGTTTTCCCTAAGATCCACTTTTTGTGCTGTTCATTTATATTTTTGTTGTGTTCACTAATGTTTTCTGGAAATTTCTGTTTCAAAGACTGTAGTGCTTATGTCCTGAGGTAGATGTAGAAAATGAACAAAAAAATACATGCCATACATCTCTTGGCTTCTTTTTCAGTTCTGGGGGCAGTTCTGAGGGATAATGCTTGCAACATCACCCATTGTAGGAGCTATCTTCCCTTTTTGACTTCTGACATTTAGGCACACCATATTGTTTTCCATGTCATACCATGGGGCGTTCTTAGCTGTCCCTTCTTTTGAGAAAGGGGAGAAAGAAGCCTTTGAGCTTCTTTCAGTCTTCATGAGAGTCCTGGCTTGATAAGTCATGCCCCAAGCATTTAATGTTCAATTATGCTTTTAAATTAACATTAATCTGGGGTTTTTTTTTGGTCCAAGCTTTTTCTATATAGATGGCTTAACACTGTTTAGTAGCAGTATATTAGGGCATTTGCTAACTTTTGTAGATAAGTTTTATATAAATGAATATTCATGATGAAGGAATAATTAAAAATCATAAAATCAAATGTGGAAAAATCTTGAAAAGAGTACTATAAAATAATCATATGAGGAAACACGCAATAGTGCCAGCGTGCCTTCATAAGTAAATCTGATACAGAAGATGTAGAGTTTACGTTCAAAGGCATGTCTTTTAAAATAACTGTTAGAAACCTTTAAGCACTAAAATGTAAAATATTTGACTTTTCCACTTGCAATACAATATTCTATTTGTTAAATATTAAAAAAAATAGAGTTTTGGTATGCTCAGTACTTAGTAGTGCCCAATTACCTATGCAGTTCATTCCTACCAGCAAATTGCTGTTGTTTCCATCTGAGGCAATCTCTCCAGCCTTAGAAATTTTCACCTACAGTGACTGCAGGACTGGTCTTCTAGTTTCTATTGGTCTTTTTTTGTGTATTTAGTAGTAGTTTTGTTGTAGTTACGATTATCTAAGGTTATGATAGAGACAAGTTTTTAAGGAGAAGTATTATAAGCCATGGTTTTATTTGAAAAAGAACCTAAATGGCCAGCAGATGACTATGGAGCAAATCAAGAATTCCCATTTTCCTATCAAATATCCTTCAACACTAAGACTACTCTAGTTTTCAGTTCCAGTTTCTGATTAATTTAATTAAAATTAATTGTTACAAGGTAGAAGGAGAGTGGGAGCCATAATCACAGCAGAGGAGCAAAATTCAGAAAGATTAGTTGCAAGGCAATTGGGTCAAAATAAAGCATTATATTTTGTGTGAAAGGAAAAGATGTTGGAAGTGAATAGACATATCTGATGGACTTTGAAGACCTGTAGCTCTTGGGATAAAATACTGCAAAAGCTGAAAGCAAAAGGCCGAAATGTGAGCATTCAGATAATGCAAGATATTATTAAGGATGAAAGTGTACGGATAAAGGATAAAATAAGCATACTATTATTATTATTGATAAGGAAGAAAGATGAAATATTTCTTTTATACTACTGGGAGGTTTTATAGATCTCAGCTTCTTACTTCAGGAAGCCTTATGTTGTAAAGTATAAGGAAGAAGAATGTTGTTGGTAATTGTTACCTTGAAAAAAAAATTCTTTGAGGAAAGTGAAAACATAAAGCCTTCTGTGTCCGTCCTGTTTCTGCCTTGCTGTAATGGATCTCTTGAACCAAGGGCTTTCAATCTGTGTTTGTCTCCCCAATCAAGGTAAGAAAAAAATGTCTGAGAAATAGTTATATGTAAAGAAACTATTCAGATATAGTGTCAAAGACAGAGGTCTAAATATCGTGCCTGTAATTTAGGTTACACAAATCTTTCCAGGATTTGTCTGTACTAAGAAAATCAGAGCTATACATTTTGTGATAAATTTATAACTTTTGTTACAAGTTTAGGCACAATGAGTTTTGCAACATATAATTGAGCTGTTGGATCCCAGGAGTGGACTATAAGACCACCCTCAGTGCTGTTGGACCTTGTCTTTATGCCAACATGAGCCTTTGCCATGTTGGTCTAGAAGATGTATGTGAACACTTAAAAAATGTCATTCCTGCACTATAGGATCAAGAGTGGAACAGCCCTGATGATCATGCTTCTTTCCATGCCATCCCTCTTTCATCTTAGGAAAGGCTAAAAAAATAAATCAAAGTAATACACTCAAAACCTGTATGTGATATCTTCACCGTTGCTATCTTAATGAAACTTAGATGGAAAAAAGGGTTAGTCCAGTGAGGGACTGCCTGCCAGGCATGGAGTGCTGGTGTTGTGCGTGGGGTGGTGTTTGTTTTGTTGTTTTGTTTGTTTGGTTTTTTTTATTTATTTTAACTCTAAGGGATTAGAAAGGGTTTGGTGGCTGAGTACTTAGTCTTTGCATTTCTTCTATGTCCATGAAAAAGTTGTATATAATGAAGTAGTTACTATTTTATTGTGTAGACATGTGGGATATAGAGAAGGACAAAAATAAAACGTGATCTTTTGGGGTACAGCGATAGAAAAAGATAGTAAAAAGATTGTTTTTATCAGTTAATGATGCCAAACCAAGTAATTGACAGCTATCTTGAGGTTAGCAATAATTCCTGCTCTTAGAAAATACTACTGGCAATGCCTAGTGACTGATTCTTTCCATGTACTCTGTAGCAGATAGTGCCCACTCATGGAGAAAGCTGCAAACTGAACAACGTATTATGAGGTTTCCTTTGGATCAATAAAGTACTTGAAACCATTGGGGTTAAAGTTTTCTGAGGCAAAGTTTGTAGAATCCTTTCTGAGCTATTTAAGCAGAAAATCATTTTACTGACATCTTGGTCCTTCCCTGTTCCTTTGGGGTCTCATGCTTTGTTCCACTTTATCTCCTTAATGCTCTTGTCTTTTTCTGCATTTCCCACTTAGTTCATTCCTTTTGATTTGCCTCTTATGTCTTTAGCAGAACTCTCTTCTCATGTACCAAGTTTTCACCTAAAATCTCCTTCAAAACTCACGGCTTTTGGGCTTATGCTAAGCTCCTGAGTTGACTGGGCTGAGCAGAAGTGTGTGTAAGCTTGAAATTGCTTGGAGGACAATGTGCAATAGCTGCCTAACCGAAAAGAATACACAAACCAAAAAATTTTCATAAAGCAGCATCCTTGGAAGAAATTCAGATTGCAAGGCAGGAACCAAGTAAAGACACAGCACTGTAACAAGACAGTGAGTTGGAGGAAAATGATTCCCAGGATTAGCAAGCAGCAGAATTTATGCTTACTGAACTGTTAAAAAAAAAACACTGAAGGAGGGAAATGGGAGCTATCAACAGCTGCAGAGCATGAGAAGCGTCAGAAAATGAGAGATGCAGGCAAACAGGATGGCTAAAGCGAGGACATTTTGCAGTGGAAAAGGTTGGAAACATTCTTTTTCATTTTTTAATTAGGCAAACTCTGAGTTGAAAATTGAAAATGGAAATAAAGTGATCAAGAAAAACTGTGAGAGTCTGGTGTCTTCTGTAGCCAATGTGCCAAGCTTGACATACTCTTTTCTATAATGGTAGGTAACTGAAAATGTTGCCTAGATGACGAGCTGTATCATGATCGGTATGTTTACGCCTGGACAGCAAGTTTGGCAAGGGAAGTGCTTGTGTGTGAAATGAGCCGGTTACCTCATACTCCAGCCCAAATTCATTTTCAATTAAAGAAAACAAAGTCTATTCAAGAAGTGAAGTGAAAATGAGCTGCATTAGCAAATGATGACCTATGCAGTACTTCAGTGAGCTTTACAAATCTCATCGGGGAGTGCTTTTATGCTTGTGTTAACTCTTAAAAGCCAAGCAATTATAAATATGCAATCTGTGATGCTCTCTTGCTACACATTCATAGTTGGAGCAAGTGGTTGTAGATGTGTTGGTGAATACTGTGCATTTTGGTTCTATTCTTTGTGTTCAAGTAGTTTAATTAACAAAAGAAGGTATGTCTTCTAAGAAAATGTATTATGAGTGTCGCTATATTGATGAAAGCATTTTGAACTCATTAAATTGTTTTGATTCATATTTCCTCTCACATTGTCTTTAAAAAATTGAAAGTCGTTACAACAGCGCAGTCGTTATCACTTTCTACATAAGTTAATTTTAATACAGAAGAATCGGTAGAAGTTTGGAAGTGACATTGACAATAGTTAACTTGTTTTTCCCACTGTTGGTTTACCACATAACCAAGCAAGATTTCTGGACAGAAATGTGTTCATGCATGCTAAACAGTTAATATCTTCTAATTCAGTTCATTTTAAACTTTGTTCTTTCTAAACACATACTGTACAGAAGACCTTGAGACTCTGGATTCACTGAAATAAACTGTGCAGTTGTGAGGACCTTGCATGTTAGCTTTTGAGAGTGAGCAACTTGTGTTGCTATTAGAACTAGCTGTCCAGAAGCTGCAGAAAGATGACCTGAATTTCCCAACTTCCAGGAAGAAAAAAAAAATATGCAAAACAATTTCAAGTGCTTTACTGGAAACAGAAAATGCTGCAAAGATTTAATGACTCCAAGAGGAAAAGCAACAACCTTTGCTTCCCAAAAGCTTCATGAGACTTTGCAAATGGAACATAATAGAGAAAAGATGGGAATGGTGATGACAGTGAGTGAATGAGTGTCATCTGTGAGGCAAGGCAAAATAAATCTCTAGCAGCATATACTGTTAGGACAACCATTTTGAAGTGGATTCAGGTATTGATGCTTAGCTGCTAATGAAATTGATATATTCGCCAAAAACCATGGCCAAAACGTAGAAAGCAATCTGTAAAAAGACTTGCTATAAATCCAATGAGTATTAGGAAAGTTTTTACTGTAAATGTTTTCATTATCCATTGCTATTTAGGTGGACATTTAAATTTCACTCTATAGCACTCAGCTGTACAGTTATTGATACAATTTGTACAATCGTCTGTCTAAATCTTGCACAATGCAGCAAAGTTGAGATAGTGTCTGAGATCCAATTTAAATATCTGCATTAGCTTCAGATTCTTAAGTTTGGCAAGATTAATCAAAATTCAGGAGTGCCATAACAAAGGAAATTGCAAAAATTAAGTCAGAAATTAATTTGAAGCATGGATAAAAATTCAAACATGGGAAAGATAAAAATAAAACCAAACTCCATCTGCACTTAAAAATTATTCAGGATTGGATAAAGGAGAGGTTAGAAGAGAATGAATCCAAGCCTGAATTAAGTAGAATTACTGGAATTTACACTGAAAAAAATCTTATGTAAGTCTTTCTGGATGCTACAGTCTTTGCAAAAATAATTGTAGTGTCTAAATTAAAGTCATTAATCAAAGATTAATTATGTATCATCAGATAGTCTGCTGCTAAAAGTGTATGAATATATTGTTCAGCATGGGTTCCTGCCAAAACATCTCTTCCTGTCTTGTATTATAACATAGCTGAAAAGTTGTAGTTTGCTGATGGAGGATTCCTGCGGTTTAAATTTTTAATTGTTTAACCATCTAATACATATGTAAGGATGAGAATTAGAATATATTCTAGAACTTTAAAAACATATTCAGGGTTTTGCTTTGTTTCACTGTAGAATGAATTGCTGAAAATAATGATAATTAAACAAACTATTCCTATAATACCCCCAAATTATTTGAAGCCAAATGAAGTCAAAGGAATTGACCAAGATCTGTTTATTCAGTGTTTGAAGTAGAAGAACTCAGCTCTGCGTAAACAATGTAATGTAGATAAGTTTTCCATCTTGATAGCTTTTGCAAGCCTATCAGCAAGGTCAAATATGTTAATTTATCAAGTGAGAGGCCTGAAGTTTTCTTTGTGGCACCATATCAGGACCTGCTGCTCTAGGACACAGCCAGCCGGAGCATCCCAGCTCTGGTGAAACGGCTTCTTGGCAGTTCTTTTTTTGGAGGATTTGATGAAGTTATCGTCTGTCCATTTGCATCATGAAGTTCTGCCCCTGGAAGATGCCAAAAACTTGGTAATGCAGGGTTATTTTGGTTAGTAACTGCATTTATTAGTAACTTGAAAAAGGGGGGAGGGGAAAGTGAAATGGTTTAGGTCTTCCTCATTGGGGGTGAAAGAGACCCAGTGGCTAGGATATAAATTTGGCATTTATTCTTCTACAGATTTCCTGTGTGGCAAAAGACAAATCCCAGTGCCTATCTGATTGTTCTTTATATACTTGTAATTTTATATTTTGTAGTGTATTTATATTTTGTATTTTAAATTCAAGCGTTGGTCCATGTTAAATCCCATTCTATGTTCGGTCATTCAGTAGATGTGGAAAAGGAAGAAAAAAAAAAAGGTCAAGTTTAAAGGTGAAATACACATTATTCCTTAGTGCAGGCAGAAGCATAGAATCATAGAACCATAGAATGGTTTGGGTTGGAAGAGGCCTTTAAAGATCTTCTAGTTCCAACCACTCTTCCACTCGCCCAGGGTGCTCAAAGCCCCATCCAGCCTGACCTTGAACACCTCCAGGGATGGGGCAGCCACAGCTTGTTTGGGCAACCTGTTCCAGTGCCTCACCACCTTCATCATTGAGAATTTCCTCCTTATATGTAATCAAATCTGCACTCTTTCAGGTTAAAACCATTACCCCTTGTCCTCTCACTACAGGCTCTGGTGGAAAGTCTCTCTCCATCTCTATAGCACTGCATCCACTGTAGAGGAGCTAAGCCTAAGACCTTTTATCCCACACTCTCTTGGAGACATATCCTATGGGTGTCAAGAGGACATTTTATTGAGCTACCTCCTGGAGTGACCCAACATCATGTACGCTGTAGAAGAACAAAGCCTGTGCCTCTTGAATCCTCTGGTGGGATCTTCATGCATTCAAAGTAGCTGATTTCTTGAGTCATTTCACAATGGTTGTGAATGCTTTTGACTATGCTGCTGGGTTAAGGGAATGCATCAGACAGCTTTCTCTTGCAATACATAAAAAGATAACATTCAAACAAAGATTATTCCTGACAAAAGCTGTGGATTGTGTCAGAAGTGAAAATTAAAAGCAAGATGGATGAGTCAATCCAAAATGGCACTTTAGCCTTGAGGAAACACTGCACTTTTTTTTTATTGTGCAATCTGTAATTAAAAGCCAGACAATATCTCAATGTTCTGTAAGAAAAACGAAAATACAAAATATGTGTGCTTTACAAGTAAGTGGTAATTTAATTTTCAGATCACAATTTTTTGGTGAGGTCAGGAAAAGAGAAAAGATGACAGTCAAAGTCCTGATTATCAGAATTATAACTGGCCATAACGTTAATTCTTGAATTTACTTAATGAATTAGAAAAGTAGGACAGTAGAGAAAGCAGAGGCATACTACTATCTGTCAAATGAAGACATGATAAGAAGTAGTTAACTGATGAGTTCAAAAGTTTCATTAATTTTGATATATTACCAACAGGTCTAGTAAAGCTAAGGAAAAAAAACCTGTCTGGGTAAAACTCTTAAATTAACATTTCTTTAAAACATACATATAAAATAAAAATTTTATATGATTTATGAATATATAAAAGAAAATAGATAAGTGGAAGCTGTATTTCCTGCTTATTTTTATTGCTCATGTTTCTTCTGTAAAGTAAGATTGATTTTCATGCTTGTTCCAGTTTAACTGAATGCAATTTACAGAAAAAATCAAACAGAAGTTAGTTAGTCTCAGATATTTCCAACTCGCTGTTGTTAAACACAGGGTTGAACCAAAGGCTTAAACGTTCTTCACACCTAGGGACATCTTAATACAAATAAATATTCTCTTTCATGTGAAAATAAGTATTAAATGTTTTAACTTTCTGTTAAAAAGTTAACAGTACTATACTCTTTTCCAGAGAGTGGTTATCAAAAGAAGGGCAGAAGGAATACATCTAACATAAGCAGAAACAGATATAGTTCATGCTAGAATATATAGCTATATGTAGGAATTTTCTTATTTTTGCTTTCTGAAAAACAACCTTTTCAAAATCACTAATGAATCTCAAACAATTCTAGTACCTAATTCACTATTCACATATCTATTTACTGTGGTCAGTAGTAACAATGGCTTCCAGGGATTTCAGAGATTTTAAAATTCCACAGCTAATACTCTGTATTTACAGTATGTCCTACTCCTAATAAAATACCTGAGAAAGCAGGTATCTATGCATGCTGTTTTGAGTTCCCCAGAGCTTTCCCAGCATAGCATTTTTTTCAGTCTTCTACTCTTTTTTTTTTTAAAAATACCTTCTATTTCACACATATACATAGTCTGTATAAACATTGACTATGGAATAGTTTTGATGGGAATATCCCTTCCCTCTTAATTATTTTTATTACTTGTAGCTGTGCATGTGAAAAGTAAAATGAACTATGTTATATCCAAAGTAGTACACGGTTTCTTCTGTTGTCTTTTTGGCTCTTGTGACTCAGTAACCTTTGTTTTCATTTTCTATACACAAATCCATCAAGTACTAAGTAGCTAAATTTAATACTTAATTATTAAATGATGAATTGTGCAAGCCATGCAAGTTTGGTTTGCAGATGTTGACAGCGGGCCAAATCTAAAGGTGGAACAGGAGGCTGGCTTCAGGACAAATTCTCTGCTGTAGCTTATTGAAAACTGAACTGAAGATTACCTGCTCCTCATTTGGCAGATAGCCAAACAATCCTACATTAATAACTTCAAGAGCCTCGTACCAAGTAGAATGGAATCTAGTGAAATACGTATTTAGGACATAAAGAAGTGGCAATCAATACAGCTGTGTTAGCCCCACACCTATTTTATACTGTTAGTGCTATCAGCTCAGGGTTTGCAATCAGGTTTCCCCATGATTAAAATGCTGTGTACTATCTTATAGAATATTTGGCTCAAGCTTCTCTAGTGCCGGCCTTCTTGTGGCAACCAGTGGTCACCATCTTAAATGGGACAAGCAAAACATCCTTACTTCTTAGGTACATTGTCAAGATGACAAAGACACCCCAAAAGATCACAGCTTCAGTATGCTGTGATAAAATAAATAGAGCTGCATAAGTTGCTGCATAAGAAGTCAGACTTCTTAGGCAGCTCCGTCATCCCAAAAGTGATCTGTGGATTTTGTTGTTATGACTTTCAGTGATTTTAGCACTGAAAAGGACCTCTGAGTGCATCAGTCATAGAATGGTGCAAAGCTCCATCTCATGTAGCAGAAGTTTTGCACAAAGTCTGTGACTCGTCATAGATGAACATCTAGGATTCTTTAGCGCATCATCTTCTAGCATCATCTGAAAGACTCTGATGACAAATAAAGTCCTCTTGGACTTTTTAAAAATAAATTGATGTCATTATTTTTGTTTCTTTTTTTTTTCCCTAAGTGATTATGTTCGTTTTGAAGAGATGAATGAAAATCACATTGCATTGAATGAAATAGTATCCAAGGCAAAGTGATGATGAGTGCCCTGCTAGAGCTATGATTACTGTTGTTTAGTTTGTGGTTTCATTTTCATATTTGGGATTCCCATTTCCAAAAATCACAAGTTTAGTCGTAGATTTGGTAGTGTTGTTCTTAATACTTACGGTCATTTTATGTTGGCTGCATTTGCAGTATACCTTCTATGAATTAAATACAGAGAGATTAATTTTAATTTCGGGAAAATTTAGCTATTTAAAGATTAAGGAAAGGATTTTGTCAAGGTTCTGGTACTGGTATTTGCAGATTTCTTGATAAACATCATGGACAGAGGCAACACACTGTATTCCTTAGTCTCTCTTCATTCTTTCTCAGTTTTTCACAGATTAAAGTTTATTATAGGTACTGCTCTCATTTTTATCTATCTGGGTATATTTAAAGCCTAGAAGAAAACTTCACAAGATACCTATTGTGTATAGGTATCCACGCTTTGATTTTTATTCCTGTGCTTAGATTTTGGACGTATCTTGTACATCAAAAGGAATTTGGGAATGGTAGAAATTCTCATTGGCTTTTACTTCGGTTCTTTATCTTCATAAAACAGTGTTGTTAAGAATTATGCTATTACTAAAAAAAGGTATAAGATACAATGGTCTAGCCTCCCTACAGCTGTGTGCTCTGTATCTCAGATTTTCATGTAATTTTATGCTATCAGGCAAAACCCCCAGGTTTGGTATCTCTCAGCTGTAGCTTTTCCATTTGCATTTTGCAGACCTACTGCAAAAGCTGTGTAAGAGTTTTGATGTCATGATATAGAGTGCCATGATGCTTAATGGCCAGCTGACAGTGATCTTCAAGATGCTTAAGGCATCTGAAGGGTATCTAGCCTGAGATAGTTAGGCATAAGAAAGCTACTTTAGTGTGTAAGTCACTTTTATGAAAAGTTGAATGCCTAAGCAGTTAGGAAGGAGTTTGGTGCCTGAGAAAATCTTTATACGCATAACCAAAAATACAAGTATCGAGGCCATGCCTGTGAAGGGATTCTTTGTTTCGTATTTTGTTTTTCACTAAGAAACAAGTGAATGAGTTTCTATTGCACTCCTTCCTTTTGTTTCTCTTATTTAAACAAAGTACCTTTTTTTGTTTGTTTGTTTGTTTGTAAAATCCTTATCTAGGAATAGAGTTTATACCCTTCATCAGTGGAGTTATTAATCCAGAAAGGTACTAGTGAATGAAGAAGTGTCTCATGTACTGGATGATATGCCTTTGGAAAGACAGTAGAAGGAGGCCCACTGGAAGCAGCAATAATACATTCAGAGCAAAGCATCTGAGTGGATTCAGGCATCTTCAATGTGCATCTGTAAAGCTACAATACTCACAGATTAGATTTTCACATTTCAATATCATTATGTCAAGTATTGTGAGGAACATTTTTGCACTGCCTTTATTAATATAGTTTTTGATTATTTAAACCAAAGTTTACAAAAATCCAATTTTCTTCTCGCTGTTTTATAGTTTGATTTTTACACTTGTTTGTTTTAAAAGATTAAATTCTCTGTAGTTGGTTTCACAATCAGACTGCAATTATTAAATGACATTGTTCAGTGGAATTGTGCAGGACTTAAGCCTCTTGTAACCCGTAAGGAAATTTTGAAGTAGTTTGGTACTACATGTGAATGCTTGAATTTTCAATGCTGCAGGAGAATGCATGTTTATTTAAGAACAGTCTTAATTAGATTTTTAAGATACTACAATTACACATTGATTTATTTGAAAAAATCCACATTTTGGGCTAATTCAAAATTCAGAGAGTTCCTTCATTTTAATCACTTTTATTTCTACAAAATTAAGTTACGATTATGTTTAATACTTATTGGCCTTGGTTATCCGAACTACTTGTCAAACTAACATATCCCAGACAGTATCACAAAGGATTCATGTCATTCAATTTATAGGAAAATACCTGATGAACCACACCCTGTTTTGCTCTACTAAGGACTGGGTATGGCTGCCAGTCATTCTTTGCAATTACTTCCTAGTGATGCATTTCATTATTAACTGATGAATGCTCTGAGAAGTCCCAAAAGCGTTAATGGACACATCTTTCGAGTTTTGGAATTTCACTGCGAATGAATGCCAAATAATGCTCAACTTTTTTGGAAGTCGATGTAGGGACAAGTACATTG
>NW_010130679.1:3641-19089 GCF_000699245.1 Pterocles gutturalis | reverse complement strand
TCAGCAGGAGATAGAAAGCTCCTTGAAAGGTCCCTTTGTGCGCTACAAGGAAAGCTTAGTGAAGAAAAACGGAACATTTTGCTCAAAACTAAGCAACATGCGTGTAAAATTACTGTTCTAGATATTACAGTTTTATTGTGCATTGAAGTAGTCCCAAATACACTGTAGATGGAAGAAAGTGCAGTGTTATGTTTGTGTTATACAAGCTGAGCAGCCACAGGCTGTTGAGTTAATGCTGTTTTGTCAGTCTCTGTAGTTCCTTGAACTGTTTATCTTTAATACTTCAGAGGTTAAATCTACATTTACTGATTGTGATTGCTATGTCTGGAGGGCTATCATACAAGGAAATATGACACTTGATACACCTTTTGTAATCTGCTCAGTTCTCTACTGTGCTTACACTGGTACTGGGCCAAATATCACAAAATAAGCAATCACTAGAAGGTGTGCTTTAACAACTCAATTGCTTGATTTTATTGTTATCTAATAGTGTAATTACAAAGTTCTAGGATAACAGTTATTCTTATATTAAAAGAGTGAATGTAATAAAATAAAGCTCTGTAATTTTGTAATATTCATGCTGGACAGCAGAGGATGTTACTCAGTGTCGTGGTTTGATGTAGCTAGCAGCAGGAAATACCACACAGCCATTCACTCACCCTCCTGCCCCCATTCCCTCCACCTGGATGGGTGAAGAGAATTAAAGGGGTAAAGAGCAAAGAGACATGAGAACAATTTAATAACTGAAGTACAATTAAGTGTAAAACAACACTGATAATAATAATGCTAATAATAATACTAGTAAAAATAATATACAAATATACAAATGAGTGTTACACAGTGCAACTGCTCACCACCCAATGACCAAGGCTCAGCCTGTTCCTTGCTAACAATCCCAGGGCAGAGAGACTCCCAAAACCATGACCCTGGAAAAGAGAAGAGCTCGAGAGTCAGAGAGGGAGAGAGTGAGACAACCCCAAGAGAGAGTCAACCCAGAGAGAGAGAGCACTTCCAGACAGATCTTCATCGATATACTGGGCATGAAGTGCATGATGTGGAATATAAGACGAGACAATTTGGGTCTCAGTCCTAAACCTAAGGTTGAACTGTAAGCCAGTTATTGTGGGCTGTGATCCCTCCCATCTTCTTCTGGACCTCATCAGTATGTTAGTAGCCTTCTTCTCAGCACAGATCCCAAACATAGCCTCATTCTTTCATACCTCTAGATGAATAGCTTAAAACCTGGATTCACCTGCATGTGCAACATTATTCTGGACCTTCTCTTCCTACTTTAAATCCCTAAAGAAACTTTTTCTTCAGTTCTTGCATTAGCTGTTTCTCATGACCACAGTTAAAGTTGCCCTTCTCATTTGGAAATGTTTTAAGCCCACTCCTTGGACCAGGGCACTTTGAGTCCAGGTGGGTTCCAGCAGCTGTCCCTGGCTCCAGTCTCTCTGGCAAAACTCAGGGCACAAAGCAATCTTTTAAATAGAGACCTGATTTGGAAAGAAATGTTGAGCTCAGAATCAGAGTCTAGAAAAATAAAAATTAAACAAAAGAACCTCTGTGTGGAGCTGTATGTGCTGTGGTGAGTGCCAGCCAAGGTAATGTGTTTGGAAGCCAAAGCATTTGGAAGAAGCGGCAGGAACCCCAGTGGCTTGCGTGACTTCCCAAGAGCTTGTAACTGGTAGCAGAATGTGCACAGCATGGGCAAGCAGGAGGACTAGTTCAGGAGAATTAGTCTCAGAAGGAATTAACAACTTTGCAGGAGACAATGAGTGCTTGCAAGCAACTTGGGAGGTTTGTTAGTTCTGCTTTTGAAACAGGTGCATAAAACAATGTGGTGCCAGCAGCAGTGGTATTAGCATAAAAAAAAAAAAAAAAAGGTAACATCAGCAGTTAGGTAAAGGCAGGACTGACAGGAACAATCTCATTCACACTGACTATTCAGATAATCTAAATATCTTTTTCTGTCGATGTCCAGTGCACTGGCTAGCTATCCATTCCTACTGTGTAACAGGAAGGTGCCATGTGTTGTATCAGGGGAAAATATCCATTGTTTAATTAAACTAAATAACTTCAACTATGTTACATATGTTCCCCTGCAAAAGAGAAGTAATGATTGGAAGGGCTAGGAGTGAACACATGATAGTATGTAAAAATACCATCCCTCGGGAGAAGGGAATGCTCTTAAGAGAGCAGTGAACAGAAATCTGAAAGTGTCTGGTTCTTTGAGGGTCAGGATCCAAGAAAAGTTCCTTGGCACTAAGAGGTTATAAAAGGGGTGAATTTACTAACTGCTCTGGGAAATACACAGAGACCTGAAGAACTCATCACTTAGTATTCTAAAGGAATTACATTCCTGTGTAAAAGAGAACCTTTTCATTGTTTGTGTGGAACTGAAATGTTTTCAGAAACAGCAGGTGATGTTTTTCTGTACTTGGTAAATGGGTTTCTGGCAGCTGGTCATAGAAAACCAGGGCAGAGGTTTATGATCATTGATGACTCCTTATGGGAGTGATATTTGGGCTATGTTTTTCTTCCTAGCTGTTTCACTGAAAAAACACGAGTGTTGTGATGACTCTGGAGGTAGGAAAGTTCATCTAGATGGTGTTATGGTCTGGGGAGAAATAAGAGAAGAATAGGAAGGGTGACCCTAACCAGCTTTACAAAGAACCAGAACCTGCAAAAGAACGTGTTGAGGAAACGAAAAAACCCAGATGAAAATCATGATTTCTTGTGGTGTCTGCTGTTGTCCTTTCTTTCAAAATGCAGACAGAAGACGTGGAAGGGAAAATAAGGATGTGTTAAATGACATTGATTGGTCTGTGACTGGCTTTTCCGTGCTGGATAGGTCTCAGTATTGTCTCAATCAGAGATGCTTAGTAAACTGCCAGTTCATTCTGCATTCACCCCTTCAAGCTAAATCCAGCTCTCATAGATCAGGACATTCTGCTTTGCATCCAGATAGACAACCTAAACCATCCACAGATCAGGACAGTGTCGCCTAAACTTAATCCTTTTCTCCTTAGTGCCTGGGATATAATTCCTCACGATCTGACTTTCAAATTCCTGTTCATTTCTTCATAACTCCTTTGTCCAGATCCTCTCTGAGATCATTCAACCACTGTGCCTGAAGGAGAGGCAAACAAGAGACTGTGTGAACTCTTAGTCCCTAAAACTTTATTTTCCTGTCCTTTCCTTTGATGAGTGGAATGCTTTAATTAGAGAGACATTAGGATCTGAAATGCGTAGAGTCATGTGCAAGCAGCCCTATATATTGCCTGGGTGTATGTATATTTTCCTAGGACTCCTGCCCTTGTGTGAAGGGTTGGTGTACAAGACAGCCAGTGGAGATTTTATGTCAGCAAGTTACCCGAGTGCAGAATGCAGCAAATCACCCTTCGCTGTTCGTCAGCTGTCTTGTACAGTTCATCAACTTCATCTGTATCGTAACGGACAGCTAGGGTGTTCTTACTGCAGCCTAGCCTCGCAAATCCTCCCAAACTAGCTAGACCTTTCATGTTATTAGCCTGGTAATGACTTTTCCTATATTTGTATCTGTATCTGCAGTTCCCTTGACCTTTGTTCCAGCTTGAGAGACTGGTTTCCAACATCGGCAGAAGTGCTCTTGTGTTTGCTTAGGTATGGTCACAGACTAGCAGTAGTAGTTCATCCAAGCAATGCTTAAGCAGACCACTGGAAACGGTGTAATTTGTCACAGCATGAGATGGCAGTGAAGTCTTCATATTGTGTTGTTTTAACTTGTATCCGTATCTGCAAACTTTCTGGCTGGATTTCATGAAAGTGTTATGAACATTTTTACTAAAAAAAAACAAATTACATTTCCTTTTGAGTAAGGTTTGTAAATTACAGAATTTTTTACATTATTTCTTAGCCTGCCTTCTAATTATTGCAGACATATAGCCTTGTTAGTTCCCCTTTTGTTCCTTTTTCACCTTCCTGTGAAGTAGTGATTGTTGGTTTAGTCACTTTGTTGCCTTTCCACCTGTTATGATGTAGTAAGCACAACAGATTGCAGTTTGAGCAAGAACACATTTTTTGCGAGAATCTTAAGACTGTAGACAGGACAAGGGTGGTAAGCAGTATCTGTAATTAAAGTAACTAGGTGACTTCCTGTGCATTTTCATTTTAAGATGAAAAAGTAGAATTATAGCTGAAAGCAGTGGGGGGAAAGATAAATGTAAATAATATATAAAAAATAAATAACCCTGGTTATCTTCAACCATGGGAGTTGGTGAAAGTGGTTATCCTTTTCTGAAATTTTTTTATTGCATCAGAATACTTTTCAGTTGTGTGTTAAATCATATATTGTTTGTTCTCCCGTCTTCTCTCTGGAGAAATGCATGCAGTGGGGTAGGTGTTTTCTGCTTGAAGCTTTTTTTTTACAGTATATGCATGTTGTTGTACATTTATGTCAGAAAAAGATTAAAACCCATTGTCCTTAGTTCTCTGATATGCTGGGACATGCCAGTGCTGTCAAAAGCTTTATGTTGGCATCATGGGCAAAGATTACAGTTCCCCAAAGAGAATTATTTTGTCTTAGAAGGTGAAGTGATTAATTTCAGTCCTTATCTGGTGCTTTAGGAAATGTCAGTTGTTCTGAGTCACAGTGTGGAGATCGCAATGTAAAGATGAGAGCAAAGAACTTGAGTTTGATGCTATATACTGGAAAATCACCATATAGAACTTACATTGATAATGGAACTTAATCAAGCTTCATGTGTAATTCTGTTGTAGCTTTCTGTATTTATTAGGGAGTTTCCTAAGTACTCAAATGCTTCCAATATCTCCAGGTTTACTGCAATTCTGTAACTGAACCATGAGAGGATAAAGAGGTGAATAACAGATAAGATTCTTATAAATGGGAAGAAAATCTCTTACGGGGAGTACTTGAGACTATGCTGTTACAGCACTTCTAGAAGCAGCCTTTAATTTTTGAAAAAGATGAAAAAATAGTTGCATATAAGGGAGATCACAAATAAGAGGCCTTTTAAAACAGTTCCCTTGGAACCTGACCATGCCCATCCTGCAGTACAGTGTTACCTTATGGTCAGCTCCACTGAAGCCTGCAGAGAGGAATGGAACAAGAGGATGGCCATTTGCCCTTTATTCACTAAAAGGAGAATGTCCCTGAAGAATCTGAAATTCACTTTTAGCTACCTCTGACCTAATGTACCATCTGTATCATATAAAATTTTCTGCCAGCCCCAGGTATATGCATGTCTCCAATTGATTCTTCATCAGCTGTGCACACGCACAGAACTTTTACCCTGCACAGCCTTTCTGAAAACTTTTAAAATCTTACATTCTGACTGAAGGTAAAAATATATCTTGCCATTAGCAGTTTAAGATTTCAAACTGTGCCTGCCACAAGCACTTGTGTCTGACTTTTGAAGACTATAATTTGAAAGTTCCAGTTAAACTTTTTCTATTTACAGAAACTCTAAAACAAGTTGCACTTTCCCATTTAAAACCTCAACAAAACAGAGAATTTATAACATAAATTGCTACTTTCCAAAGGTTCCATTTAATACTAATAATTTCATTCTAAAACCTGTCCAACTCAGCTAAAGCGAAACTATTTACTGCATACTGCTGTGATCATGGTGACAAGTTCCCATGGAGAGATGTGTTTGCACATTTTCCAAAGTCCCAGTTTTGTTCTGTTTCGACAACATGATTTTTTTCCAGCCCTCAATTCTTTCTAACAAAAAGAATGATGATTTAGTGTTGAAGTAATAAATTACACAGTAGAAAATAATGTTCTGCAATAAGGTTAAAGAGTGGATCTGGCCATGTACACCATCTCTGTACCACAAATTGGAGCTTTTATTGAATAGAGTGATGTGATCTGGAGAGATAAGAGCTGACTTACATTTGCTGGAGATTGCAGAGCCTGTGTTTAAATGGATTTCATTTATAATTATATAAAAACTTAGCTGAGTTATAGAGCTTGGTAGAGTGTTTGTGTGATCCTTGACTTTGCCAGAGTTTCTTGAAGTTGTTCAGTAAATATACATACCACGAGCTTCTTCCTCTGCCTCAAGTACAGCTGGGTCTTTCTTTAATTTGAAACATGGGCCAAAAGTACTCAGCTACATGTGTAGCAAGATCCTTTTCTACAGTTCTTGTGCACATCATCCCAGAGGGAAGACACCCATTGCCTTCCACAAGCTGTAGAAAAAGCTGCTAAATCAGTAAAGACTTAAGGGTCACATAGTTCAAAAAGATGAGGATTGTGTTGGGAGTCGGTGTTTTCTTGACTGCATGAGGTACTTTGCTGTATTTGAGAAGTGTGCTGTTGGGTCAGCAATCTGAGATCTTCACTGTGTTGGGAAACAGTGAGCAGTAATCCTGCTCAGCAATTTTTGAATTTTGAATGAAATAGAAGGGATTTTATGTTTTATTTGTTTGTTTGGGGTTTTTTTTATTATTATTATGGCATATAATTTTGCATCTGTCTTGCAAAAGGCCAGAGACATAAAAACTCTCCAATAATAGAGGGTGAGAGTCTTAGCTTGCGGTAAGACAGCAACAATGCTGAGTACCACTCCCCAGATATACGTATGTATGCACATATGATACATTTTAAAGATGGTAACTTTTTTTTTTAGTATAGTTGGTAGTAAAGTGGCTCTAAGAAATACAATCAGCTTCTGCCACTGGTCCTTTCTTTAGGATTTGCCTTTCTCTGGAGACTCTGCCCCCTTCCTCCTGTATCCTCATGCTCTGTTAGTCCCATTGGTCCTGCTAGCCCTTCATCTTCAAGGGGCTGAAGATCATGTTTCCCCGCAACAGTAGAAGACACTGAGAGATGCATCACTGGGTGAGGAACCCTCCAGAAAAAGGCAGCTTTGCTGTGTGAAAGGAAATCTTGATCTAATGAGTTACTCACATTCCAGTCCTGGTGCTTTCAGGGCACGCCACCCTTCTTTCTTGGGACGGTTGCCTGTCTGCTGAGACCCCAGAGCTGCCTGCTGGGGTTGGCAGTGATGATTACTCAGGGAAAGGGAATGCAGAGCTTCAGCTACCGGGGTACCCTGGGCAGAGGGAAGAGTTTCTCCTTGAGGGGTTCTTCAGCTGAGTGGTCTGTACGTGTGTGCTCTCTGTGCGCTGGTGACTGTGGTCTGTCCTCCCGTGTACCCACTGCACGGCCACGGAGCGAGGGAGAGCAGCAGGGAGGGAACCTCAGGTACAAGGTAGGTGTGAGGACAATAGTAGGTAGCTAGGAAAGACATAAGCTAATGAGGAAAAAAAATATCACAAGTTTCAAATAGGAATATTTATTTGATTCCTGTTGTGAGATATTTCAAAGGTTTGATTGTATACTGCTCTTTATTTTGTTTTAAGTCTGATCAATTCTTTGACATTGGGTAAACTGTAAATATTTTTTTAAAATAACAAGGAAAACACTTATCATTTTGGGAACCCATGTTTTATTACAGTCATAAAAGAATGTGTGTATGAGTAGGTGTAATATACCAGAAGAAATAGTGGCCTGTTTAATTTTATATGCTGCTCTATATGTTTATGTTGCTACTTAATTGCTTGGATGGGAAGATAATGAATTCTTGTGCATACACAGTGTTTCTGTTGTAATCATTTGTAATTTACATTAGAATAAGCTAGTAGAGAGGCACATAGGAAACCCTGAAAATATTTACACATCCTTCACTTTAAAAGTTTAAAATCAAGCAGAATATTTGCAGTTAATTAACAGCCTTAATAACCGGATCCATCAATATGTACAAAGAGATTCTAGAATTAATGCCTTCCTGCATCCAGCGTGGTCATCTGGCTTTTATTTTCTGCCTAGTCCATCCTTTGTAAACCAAGTTGTTATAATAGGTCCCATCCCTCACAGAACATAATTCACCTGTATTGACTGTATCAACTGAACTGACAAAAAGAGCTTGTTTCTGTCCTCTGATAGCAAAGGTACCTTAGAGAACAGAGATTGTTCAGGACTGACCAAGTTAAAGGTAACCTTTGTGCAGATGTCAGCTCTGGAATGAGTGAAATATATCACATTTAAAAGAAAAATACAAAGGATGAGATGATGAATGGGTTTTCTGTAATGAACTGTTAGGACCACAGAGTGCTTTAAGAAATTTTCAATTAATTTTCCCTGTCTTGTGCCCTAAAATATTTTTTTAATTTTCAAAATTAATTTTGAAGGGCCTAGGAACTGTTTTGTCTAAGTTAAAGCTAAGGTGATTGAGAAAAAGTGCATATCACCCACTGTTCTCTGGGTGATAGAGATTTTTTTTTATTTTCTTAGTTTACAGTTTTAGCAAGACTGATAGTCATAAAGAAAATGATCCATTAGACCAAATACGGCTTTCCTGACATAAAAAAAAAAACTTTAAGTTGTATCAGGACTGTACTTGGGTTTGGTTTTTTTTTTTTTTTAGCTTGGACATTTTCTTAGTAAACATTTGTGTGCTTATCTGGCTTTGCTATGAGAGTCTGACCATGCTAAAAAGTTTTTTAAACTGAGTTCAGGATGGGGATGTAGCCAGCTTGCTAACAGTTTGTTGGCTGTGCTCTTGGAGCAACTAGACAGCTTGGTGTACGCCATGCTGCAGGCAGGCAGGGGGTGTGTGTGATACAGATACAGCTATTTGCATATGTGTATATATATATATATAACCTAGGGTAGACATATAGCTTGGTTAATTGTTTTGTCAATTACCATCACAAGTGCAGGGCTGCTGAAAGATGGAAATAAGACACATTTGCACAAATACTGTATTTAAAGGCCAACAGCACCATTTATGTGGAAGATGAGAATCAATATTTATTATTGATCTATTATTTATTTCACCATCTATAGGTATAAGTTCAAAATTTAAATCATACTTGTAGAAAAATAAAATTTATTTTCATGTAGTCTGGACATTGAAAAGTTCTTAGAAAAAGGGTGAGAAATGTCAGTACATATTTGTAATGTTCATTATTACCCATTTGGGTTAATTTATTCAATTTAGTTTAAGTGTCTCATTTTCCTGCTACATCATCTGGTTTCTATGGATCCTGATTGTTTTCTTCTTTGTGAAGGAGTACAAAAGTGTAGTAAAGGGTCATCTGGCTTTGGCTATGCTCGTTGATTGAAGACTTTCATGAAAATCTGCTAATAAAAAACCTGAAGATGCTGGAATAAAGCTGGAGTTTTTCTTCTGATTGGCTATATGTATGTATTAGCCTTCTAGATGTTCACATTGATTGTGGATGAGCAAAGTGTAGGGTTGAATTTTTGGTGGTAGTGTATGTCTATCAGTTGACAGCAGAGCTTTCTGTGGTTATTAATAAAACAGCTAGAGAATACTCTTCCAGAGAAGTTTATCTACTTTGCACAATATTGCTGTATTTCCAAAGCATGGAGGCAGGTACTTTTTCTGCTATAGGGGAAAAAAAAATATGTAATGCTGATTAAATAAAGCATTTTACTTGTTTTGTACTTCTTGACTGCATCTGTGCTTATTAATCTGCTATTTGCATTAACTTATTATCAGCAGGGCATAATGACCGTACTGGCAAGGTTTATTTGAGGATCTTTCCAAATGTCCTCTCCAGAGTGGTTTGACATCCTCTATTGAATTAACAGGTAAAAATAAAGAAACAGTAGGCCACTGTGAAAACTGTTTCATTTTTGATCAATCTCATTTATTCAAAATAGTCACTGGACCAATACCGACGAGTCGGCATAGCTTCTATCTCATAGCTTCCTACATGATGTGGGCACCCTGTAGAGCTGGGTACTTAGGCAATGGAGAGGAGCAGCCAGGCGAAAGTGGTTAGGCCTACCCCATTTGCAGACTAATTGCATTCTTTGTGGGGTGCCTTGGGTTTTTTCCAGATGATTAAACCCACGGCTGGGTATTGTTGTAGGAATCTTCTCTATATTTGCAGGAGAAATAAGAATTAGATTTTTTTTTTCTAAAAAGTCTATTCTATTCACTACTGTTACTGATATTCTCCATATGCAGCACTGCTTATGCTATAGTCTAACTGTGGACTTTGTCATTCAGAAATCACTTAGCAGACGGGCAGTGGTCTGCCCCATTCAGTATTTAAAGTCTTGCCTTTGGATATCATAGGTTTTGGTATGTCCTGGTGATGAGCTCTTACTGTATTTTTATTTTTTTTTAATTTTTCAGTATACCATAAAAAATACAGCAGTTAACAATCCCATTGAAAATATAGATACAGGATTTTAACAACAGGCAACCAGCCTACGTTCCCCCACAGTTCTGTCAGTCACCACAGTTCTGAGGCGCCTTTTCCAATGTGTGCTCTGATGACATAAACTTTGCTCCTCTAGTCCCTGGATAGCAGCGCCTCTTTAGAGTGAAATACAGTCAGGTGTCCCTTGCGTGAGAATGTAAGTCCAGGGTGAGAGGGGAAAGATGGAAGGAGAGGAGGATCTACCTCTATTGAGAAACTGGGAGCTGGTCACGGTGCATGTCTGGGACTGCCCATCACCTCCAGCAGGACTCACTGGCTGTGAAATCTCAAGCAGGTGAGACAGATTGCAGACAGCCTATAGCCTTATAAAGAAGGTGAAGAATAGGCTGAGTGATGACAAAACATGTTTAATCTGATATTAAGTTGTTGATCATCATTGATTTTAAAGAGGTTGACATCATGTGTGTTTAGAATGTCAAGCATTTTAAAATGCATGTCTGCAACCAGTTAGCCGATATTAATATTCCATTATGGGAAAATTTTTTGTGTCTGAAGACAGAAATATTTCTTGGTCTGATTAACTTAAGCAAACATTGATCTTCCCTGAATAAAAGCATGAAACATTTTACACCAGATAATTGAGGCTAAAGCTTTATTCTGCTTTAAATTTTTAAGTGCTTATGGTCTTCAGTTTTGGTTCTGCTATTGCCAGAGCACGTAACAATAATTTCCTGAAAAGTATCTGTGAATAGTATATCTATCATTGTACTTTGAGGCAGAAATATTTTAAAGTAGCTCTCTGAATTTGCAAAGGCTTTTTTACTTTGGACAGAGAATATATCTTAGAAATGGCATGCTTAAGGTGTGTGTTTAGGTGAATGAAGCGGCTGAGTCAAAAGTTATTTTGTAGGACTGGCTCCTTTCTATCCCTCCTCATACTATCTGCTAATAAAATCCCGCCTCCACTTTATTGCAATTTCCTGTTTCAGTCTGGACTTGGACTCATAGAATCATAGAATGGCTTGGGTTGGAAAGGGACCTTAAAGATCATCTAGTTCCAACCCCCCTGCCATGGGCAGGGACACCCTGCACTAGCCCAGGTTGCTCAAAGCCTCATCCAGCCTGGCCTTGAACCCCTCCAGGGATGGGGCATCCACAGCTTCTCTGGGCAACCTGGGCCACTGCCTCACCACCCTCACAGGAAAAAATTTCTTCCTAATGTCTAATCTAAATCTGCCCTCTTTCAGCTTATACCTGTTACCCCTTGTCCTGTCACTCCACTCCCTGATGCAGAGTCCCTCCCCATCTCTCCTGTAGCCCCCTTCAGGTACTTCTAAAGACTTCTAAACCCCTCAGCCTGTGTTTGTTAGAAATCAGGCAGTTATGTAGCTTCAGTCTTTTCTTGTGTTCATGTTAGTAAGATCTCCTTGGCTAGAAACGTGAATGTTCTATTTAACAATTATCCAGTGCTAAGATCCGTAACTTACTTTATTATGCTTAACTACTTTCTTCTGTACCACTCTCTACCTATATTATCCTTTTTGACTATGAAATACCAAAGATCTTGTGTGGTGTTTCAAAGCAACCTGGATAATTGTCTTGAAAGTGTGAGAATTATTATCTCCAAGTCAGAATATAGTCAGAATTTCCACAGAATAGTGTTCTGTTACTATAGTTACACTTTATAATGTATTTCATTCATAACCGGTTCCATTTTTTTTGCTAACTGTATATACTACTTTTTCAATGTATAAATGCTGAGCATTTATTACGTTTTAAAAATATTATACCGTATAACCATGTGATACATTTCTGCACATTATGCACATGTATTTCTTGGGATTTCATATCTACTAATGCTCTCTATTTAGTAATTTTATTATTTACTTGATATTGCTGTTAAGTTATTGATAAGCAAAGGGATTTTTTAATTTCCATTAAATTGCTACTAACTTCGAAGGGAGCCAGATAATTTCCAAAGCAAAGAAAACACTCACTCATCCTAGATGTACTTGGTCCCTCACAGATTCCCCACCCATCATATCTAACTCATACTGTTTCCAAACTGAAAATGATTCTGAATACTGTGATACTTTAAGTCCTCACAGAAACAAGTATTGAAATTACTTAATGTGTAACTAGCTTGTTTTTCTTTCCTGTCTTCTGCTTTTCTAAAGGCAAGTGACTATAGATAGTTTCATATATATAGTTTTTATAATATGCAGCCATTTTATTTACCGTGATTTATTTTCTGAGTATACCCTTCCATTAATAAACAGTTGTGTTCCTGATGATGGAAAGAAACCTCTCTGGAAAGTGCTTCAGAGGGTCTAAACCTGAGCAACTGCCTGCTGCTGTCTTTTTTGTTGACAGCAGAGGGAACAGAACCTACTGTGTGATTAGGTACCTGATCTGTGTATCTAAAGTTAGGAGTACTGACGCCAAGCATTTTTGCCAAGAATTTATGTTGCAAATACACATATAAATTAATTCATACATTTCTGTTTTCCTTCAGAATCACAGAGTCAGTATTTTGTGCATGTTTCCTAAATTTCTTGATCTTTAGCACTTTTAGCACTTGGGGTTTAGCACTTTTTGTTTTCCAACATTGTTTTGTTTTCTTTAAATATTCTCATATGTCCAAGTAGGTCACGGTGATTGATTTTACAGCTCTTCATCTCAGTTTCCAGTTACAGACTTTTTCATTGCAAAGCTCCTCAAGATTATTTTGTTCTCGCCTTTTAATTAGTATATTACATTACTTAGAATTTCTTGTACTGCATTTTTATATTATGCCACTCGATAATCTCTTCTGGTTCCAATTTCAAGTTGGAATAAATATATTCCAATTTGAAATTCTTTCATAATCTATATTATGTTAATTATTTGCTAATTATTTGGATCTTCCATAATAACTACATATTATCTTTTTCTTGATTATCAAGCTATTATAATTCTCCATTATTTGTATTTCTTCCACATTCTCCTACCAAAATTACTTTCTCTCTCTCTTTCAAGATAGTAGTGAAGCTTTTTTTTTCATGCTTTATTCTTTCTGATCTTTCTAAATTACCCATACCCCACAGTATTCTGATCTCATTTTATCTCTCTTGTTGGCATGCAACTGTCATGATACTTAAAAACTGCTTTTAGTATCTCCTACTGATGGTTTTTACCTTAAAAATGATTCTTGTTCTCAAGAATGTTCATTGTCCTTCAGTTGATTACATCAGCAAATATTTTCCTAGGCTAGCTGGTTTTTTATCCCTTTATCACTCTTGTTGCCAACACCTCATGTATCTCTCTTTTACCATTTTTAAATGCCCACAGTCATTTTAAAGTCTTCCTACAAGCTCTCTATAGTACAGACAAAGCTAAGACTATCAAGGCTTAGCTGAAATCTATTGTATCTATTCTAAAACCTCATTCTTTCCATATAAACTAAGTTTAATTACCCCTCACAAGTTTAGCTTGAAATCTCCCAAATTTGGAATAAATATAATCATTTTTCCTGCCAAGGAAATAGGTTACGGTTTGGAAATGACAACAGCTTTCTATAATGAAGTCTGGTTTTTATGAGTAAAAGTAAAAGATCTTCTCGCAGTACAGGGTAGATTTTGCAGGTGAGTCATAAAAACCTGTCTGCGTAGGTAGTACTCCCCTGACTTATGGAGCCTGCGCCGGTAGCTGTCGTCTGAGAACTGCTGTCTGACTGGGTCTGGCAAGCAGTCCTACTTGCTGGATTTGAAAGGGTTGTGGCTATGAGCTCAGAGCCTACTTGCTCATCCAGTTTGAAACTGGGCTGCCTGAGTGCAGAACTCGAGCAAACATTCAGGCACTGAAGGAACTGCCTGGACAGAAGGTTGGGTGTCTTCTACCTGCTTCTGGTGGCAGAGTTTGGAGTTAGCTTTTGGATATCTCATTATAAATTAAGATTTAAATGTTTTCATTTAAAGCACAATATTCTTTTTAATAAGAAACTGAAAGTGGCTCTTCTGAGCCTATATCCAGTTCTAAACCCAGTGGCCTGTCCTTTTTTTCCGTATCAGTGAAATAAAAATAATTAGATAACATAAGTGTAACACATGGATGAGAACACGTCCATGTGATCTTTTGCAAGAAGACCTAGTGCAACACTGGCAAGTTGATGGGCACAAGCCATCTTTAGACTGGGAACTGCGCAGCTCTGCTCGTGATGTTCTGCAAAGCATGGCTACAAGCCCTCCTGGCGGTAGCTGGGCCGTGTCTGGTTGCCTCAGATTACAGATGTCCTGTCCAGCTGAACTGCAGACACAACCCCTCAAACAGACAGACCATAAGAAACAATTTACTTCCCAGAGACTTTATTTTGTGCTCATCAAGAGCTGATGGTTTGGCCTTGTATTTGTCTTTGCTGGTTTCTACAAAACCACACTCATGCTTTTCATCTCCCTTACATCTAATTCCTGAGATTAAAATTCAGGATAGAACCTTATGGAGTTTATCAATACAAGGAACATTTGCACCACTATCAAAGTCTATGGTCCATAGGTCTACACTGAAACTGATCTGTCTGTAAATGTTAGAGCTGCCTCAGCAGTGTCTAAACAATAGAACTGAGATAGCCAAGAGCTGTGAAGAGAGAGGAATCAGAGGGGAAAGCAGCCCTTGTCACCTGCTGGACCAGGTAAACAACTCACAGCTATTTGTTCCACAATATGTATCCACAATTTGCTTAGACATGCTTGTTTCTTTAGGGATTAATGTAGCTTCACTGTCAGCACCTCAGTCCCTCCTTAAGATTATTTCTAACTCTGTTTCCACATTACAGGAAATAAATGTTCTGTCCATTTTATCCAGATTACACTAACAAGAAGACAATAAATGGCTTCTTCTGAGCATCCCTCAGAAATACTGCTGTTCCACTCCTCTCCCTTCGTTCCTTCGTGTTGGGAAGTAGCAGTATAGTGCAACCGTTCTCTTTGGGAGCCATTTGCTGTGCTTTTGTCCTTTGAGAATTCACTCGGTTTTGTTTTTGTGGTTGAACTCTGATGCTTTCAGAGAACAAAAGAAATGCTGACATTGTGCAGTGCCCATGAGTGACAAACTTCGTTACCCACACGCCTGTTCCACAGGGTGCATCTTTCCTGGCATGCGAAAGCAGCCGTCTCCGTTTTCTGGCCTTGTAACCTGCACTTCATTAGTCTGCTCTTAAAGGTTATTTTCTTCATTTGGGATCTTCTGTTATGTAAAATTT
>NW_010130679.1:0-3610 GCF_000699245.1 Pterocles gutturalis | reverse complement strand
CTTTCCCTTTTATCTGCAAAGAGGTTCAAAGAAGGAAGCGGTAATACTTGCCTGGCCAAAGCAGTCCTTTCCTCTGGCACACTTGTGTGTTTCTCGATACAGATCACTGGGGATGTTTTTTGTATATACCTTTGAATGCCTACCTACAAGATTCTTCAGCAGATCTGTATAGGCTACTTCCTTTAACTGCAGCGATGAAAAAAAGTTTGTCTGCTAAGTTAGAAGCAACTTTTGTACATGTAACAACAACAATAACAATGACAAGAATAATAAATAATAATTCAGCTGCAGAACTGAAATATCTGTGATATTCAGCCTGACAGGGAAAAGGAATTCCTCTTTATTTTTTATATTTGCTGTTTTCTTTTTCTCTTTTTAAATATATGGAAATTCTTAGTTATAAAGGGTGAGACAAATTTTCCTGTTGTGCAGAGGCAACAGGAAAAAAACAGGTATCCCTGAAGATGTACAGAAAATTATCTGGTCTACTTTAGTTGGACTTACTATTCCAGAATTAAGCTCTGTTAAGTATGTAGGAAGTGAAGACCGGCAGGATTTAGGTAGATTGGGTTGTGTCCCTGAGGTTTTTATGGTCCGACAGGTAGTGGGATTCAGACCTATCTGTGGCAAGCTCCCTGTCATTCTTGCTGAGAGTCAACAGCAGAATTGCTCTGCAACAACCAAGAGTCATTTGAATGGGGGAGCTATAGTGAGTAAAGCAGATTAATATTAAAATGCCTGCAATTCAATTTGCTTTCAGACTAATGTTTTCCCTGAGGATATTTTCAACTTCAAGGGCAATAAAATCATAATCTTAGATTTGACAGCTTGAAAATTACACGGAAGATAAGATGATTCCTTGTAGAGGAGTCTGTTTTTTCAGCTAACAAATCACACCACTCTGCCTGTAGGTTGCTGTCTAGATCTAGAAGCTCAGAATTTGCCATTTCTTTACCTGCAGCATTTTGTTCTTTGACTCATTGTTTTGACTTTGCCTCATCCCCTAACCACGTGCTTACTATTTGGTCTGCTGCAAAAATCCTGTTCACCCCCCAACTTCTGAACATGCCATCTCCGATGCAGGCAGCTGCTCCGAAGGCTGATCATGAAACAGTCCCAGATTCCTTTTCTTATTTCTTTTTCTCAATCTTGCTTTTGATTTTAAAAAAAAAGGGAGATAGCAGGGAGAGATGGGTGAGTTCAAAGAACGACATCTTCTCAATCTTGCTTTTGATTTTAAAAAAAGGGAGATGGCAGGGAGAGATGGGTGAAAGAACACATGCATTTGTGTATGAGTGACAGAATAGCAAAATAAGGTGGCAGTACCCCCAATGGGAGACACTTAGCAGATACTACTTCCAAAATCTTAGAGTGCTACTTGACAACCAAGTAATGACTCATTAATGACACAGGAGAAATAGCTTTAAATGTCACTGATTATTTTTGTATTGTAAAGGTATTCATGTATTTAAATTCCCAAATCTTGTCCAAGATGGACTGATAATACTGGATATTAGTCTAGATTTTATCTAGGGGAGATATGTCCTTGAAAGATGTAGTGGAGACTGTTGGTCAGAGTCTCAGTTATAGCACAAATCCAGTGTAGTCTGCATATCTGCATCTCTTTGTCCGCGGTATTTTGTAAGCTCTCAGTCAGGCACATACACCTCTGTCTCCTTCTCTGTCAAGAGAATTTATTGTAGGTTTTTTGTGTACAAATTATTACACATGCTGGATAGGGACATACTATGGATTTTTATACACACTGTGTTGAAAACAGTCCTAACTTTTCCTTTCCTTGAGTTTGTGAAACATGCTCACTTCAAAGCACTTTCCTAATTTATATTTCTTTCTTGTTTTACATCTGTCTCTGCACACCAGTACAGCCTCAGATCAGACAGCTTACTTCCAACTCCGTTAATTTAGATACATTTATGGGTAAAGAAACTACTGAAAACTTTTTACTGTTATGGAGGGGAGAGAAACAGCTTTCTGCTTCAGCAACTGCTTATGCATATTTATTGAATAGCTTCTTTGAGGATGTTATGATGAGCTTGCTTATCAGTGAAAATGACTTGAAGTAGTCTCGGATCTCAATATCTGTGATTCCAATTAGGAATTTAATAAATGCTGAAACCTTTTAAATCTTTCATTTATTCATAATGTAGCATGACAATAAACAGCTGATGACAGTGGAGAAAATCAACAGGAATCTACTCTCTAGATTAATTTCTTTTTGATTTTATAGCTTGCAGAGCCTGCATCTGTGACCATTACATGCTAAACTTCAGAGAAGTCATTATTACTTCCATTATGCTCTAGCAGTTTTCATCCTTCACAGTCAGAGGTGGGCAACTGATTGTAAAGAATTTCCATGCTCAAGGGAGGGATAAACACTCTTTTATTGCTTCGTGCCCCAGTACGACAGCCAGGTCTTAAACAAAAATAAAATATGACAGTGTTAGCGATACACATTTAGCAGTGTTTTATTTTACATTCCTATAGAAAGAGCAAACAAGTGTTTTCTTATTTGAAGACAAACTACATGACTGGCTAACCTTAGAAATTGGTGTTATTAAAAAGTTTGGCAGTGAATTGTAAGAAATACGGACTTTAGTTTTACATCTGGATTTCTCAAAATTAATTGGTAACAAATTTTTTTCACTTTTCTATATGGCTTTGCTGGCTCATGTTACTGCCCAGTGTTAGCCTGTGACTAGCATGTAAGGAATGGGTAACGCCAAGCCAGCTGGTATCAGAGACACAGTTGATGGATATTTTTATAGCTTATTCTTTAGAAATATCTGGAACATACCAGCTGTCACTTATGTAGTATCTGTAATATGGTTTCTGGTGTTCCAAGTAAAAAGGTAGTCGTTCAAAGATATTAAGAATGAACCAGCTTTTCACTATAAATAAACAGTCCAATGTACTTGTGGGAGTAGGAGAGGATATTCTTACGTTTTCCTCATGTGTGTCCTACAGATTCCCATCTGATACAATGTGCTGAGTACTTTGTATGTTCATGCAGCTGCCGTTCTTGGGAGATTTCTCAGCCTTCTTGCGATATCTAAGGAGTTTCTCTGGGTGAGTTTTGCAGATCTGTGGCAACTCCGGAGACTTGCTGTATAGTACTGTTAGAAGGACTGCTGAGTGTCAAAACATTGCAGCGATTCCTGCACTGCATGCTTCCTAGGCTTCCACTGTCCAGTTATAGCATTCGAGGCAGCAGTTAGGACATTTCAAGGAGGTGCAGACTTGCAGAACAGGAAGGTATCAGCAGTGTGTGCATATGTGCTGCTGAACTTGAGGCTGCCAAATCATCACGTGGTTGGGTATCTTTAATATATCCCAACAACATTTACTTTACCATACATGAACAAAATGTCTTTGCAGGAAATGTGGAATTTATGTAATCCAGCTGTTACACAGTGTATTTGCATATAATTCTGTCTCAATAAAGATGGCAATTGTTGACATTCAAGTCAACTAAAACTGCTTAAATAGCTATATACTGTCTCCAGTAATTCTTCTGAATAAAATAATGTATCTCTGTTTTACAGTCTGTTTTTCCATACGAAACAAACAGGTAATTGTACCTCTTTTATAT
>NW_010130678.1:0-12631 GCF_000699245.1 Pterocles gutturalis | reverse complement strand
CTGGTGACCGGCTGCCACCTGGACTTAATGCTGTTCACCACGACTCTCTGGCCTCAGCCATCCAGCCAGTTTTTTATCCAGCAAAGGATGTTCCTGTCTAAGCCATGAGCCACTAACTTTTCTAGGAGAATACTGTGGGACACGGTGTCGAAGGCCCTGCTAAAGTCCAAGTAGATGATATCCACGGCCTTTCCCTCATCCACTAGGCAGGTCACCTGGTCATAGAAGGCGATCAGGTTGGTCAAGCATGAGCTTCCTTTCATGAACCCATGCTGGCTGGGCTTGATCCCCTGGTTGTCCTGTACATGCCGTGTGAGCACACTCAAGATGAGCCATTCCATAGTGTTCCCTGGTGAAATTAATAGTCAGTACTCCCAACAGCATATGATTCAAACAGCTGGAATAAAATACTAAATATTGCAGGAGACTTCATACGCAAATGTGAAACTACAACAGAAATTAAAATTCTGTTCTCGAGTTTTTCTGTTCACAAATGTCACCTGTCTATTAAATGTATCACTAATCCCTAGTTGTTGGGAAGACAACGGTCTGAAAGTTAGCTTTTGACCCAGCTCTTATGGAACTGAGTCCATTTGTTTGTCAAAAAGCAGTTTCTTCAGAGTAAGTAAAAAGCATAATAGGGAGACAGTCCTACTTCGCTCTGTAAGGAAGCTGGACCCAACCATCCAGTCTGGGAGAGTGAAATCCCTTCAAATATGGGACACAAGAGTTAAGATTTCCTATTTTACTAAATTTTCACATTTTACCAAATTTTAACAATTCCGAAAAAAAAAATAGTGTCTTAAAAATCTGCTTGCAGAGACTTCATGGGGGCAGAGTATTAAGGGTGTTCTGAAATATGAACAGGACAACAGTGCCCACAGCAATGGTTTTGAGGAACAGACCTTGTCACAGTTCATGCTTGCAAAGCACCCTTACCTGTTTGTGGCACAAGGACAGGATGAAGCAGCCTCAAGTTGCACCAGGGGAGGTTTAGATTGGATATTATGAAACATTTCTTCACCAAAAGGGTTGTCAAGCACTGGAACAGTCTACCCTGGGAAGTGGCTGAGTCACCATCGCTGAAGGCATTTAAAAGACATGTAGACCTGGTAGTTAGGGACATGGTGGACTTGGCAGTGTTAGGCTAACGGTTGGACTGGATGATCTTAAGGGTCATTTCCAACCTAAATGGATTCTATCATTCTACGATTCTATGACAAGAAGGTGGCAGCAGGTCAACAGAGACCATCCAGGGTCCCTCTGTTTCCTTTACCAGATTCCTGATTGTTTTGCTGTACTACAAAGGCAAACTTTACTGACGTTTATGCTACAGGCAGCTATAAGTGGGACACAGGGAAGAAGAAAATGCTTATCTTAAAAGTTCAATTCCTATTTCATCTTTCATACACCCTTGGTCTTATCTAAGTAGGAATTTTGCACTAATTAGCTATGGAGTAATGTACTTTGGTTTAAAAGTCAGCAGGTGAGATTTTATAGTGCATTCAGTTTCTGTTGGATAACATTCTAGTAACAAACTTTAGTATCCTAAACTTACTATATGATACTATACCATAGTGTAATTTTAAAATAATTAAGAATTGCTAAGTGTAGGATGCATTTTTAAGTATAAAATCCTGATGGTTTAATTGCTGTGTCACAAAAAGTGTGTTTTCTAGTAAACATTTTTCAAGTAGTACACATTTGCACATTTGCTGGCAGGTCCTCTACATATGAGCTTTCTATAGTTGGCATCCAAAGCAATGAAAAGCTATCCACATCTGCCCCATGTATTTTTCTGAGGCAAAAACTGCAGATCATTATAACAGAAATCTTGAGTTTGGAATGAATGGCATCTGAATGGAAACATGTATGAAGAGACATCTGGACAAAGAACGGAACAAGAGACAAAGACATGGCATGCCTTAATTGGTGCAGAAGGCTGTCATTCAAACAATAGGAGAACAAGGACTGCAGCAATTTAAAGCCATAAAGATAAGGACTGCAGCCATAAAATACTCAAGTAGGAAAATAAAGAACACTGAGGCTCAGCAATTTTTTCTCAGACATCCAAGGGGCAAGAGAGGATAGTCAGACAAAAGATCTCAGTAAATCTCTGCTCATGGAAGATGCAAAAGTTACAGCCAGAATTCAGTTAATAATAATAGTGATTGACAATCAAGAAGAACCTCTAGAGACACGATGAGAGCTCAGCAGCTGGTGACAGCTGTCCTCTGGGGCAATTCCTTCCCAGATTACTTGGACAAACATGTTGTGGCACTTGTGAACATGAGAGAATGAGTAAGTGAAATCCACTGCGAAAGAAGCATGAGTGAAATCAGTTTTGCTCAAAATAAAAATTACCTTCCCCTTCCAGAAGGATTAACATTGAGCCTTCCTACAAAAACCATTGTAGAGTACATAGCATTTATTTTCACATCTAGAAAACCAGGAACAAAGCCTAAGAATTTAAAGCACAACTTATACCCCATAAGTTTCGCCTGTTTTCTTTGATTTTACCATTTTATCCTACAGCACTACAAGGACTTCCATTTTAAAAAGCTACTCACCAATATACACATTTATAAATGAAAATGGATTTTTTTCTGGAAGAGAACTGAGGATAACCTAGTGCTTCCATCTTCACTCTCTTAATTTTACCTATTTTCTCCTTCATGTCTCTGTGCCTCAGTGCCCAAAATTCCATGCACCAGGAAGGTGCAGAAAGATATGATGTCAAGGAAAATCAAATGTAAATAATGGGCAAAACCTCCTAAAAGCAAAGGTTTACTTGACTATGCAATCATCTTCTGTGTGAAAAAAAGGCAAGACCCAGCCTTAAAGACACTGTGAAGCATTGTAAACAGTAGGAGAATGAATTCCCCAGTCTATTTCAGCTGTGCAAGAAGAAAGGGAAGGACACCAGATAATATTGTGCATTGCATTGTTATTTTCCATAATTTCTTCTGAGAGAAAACACGGCCTCAGACTGTGTGCTGCCTTTCTCCTACATAAAGCTATGTAGCTGATGTGTCTAATAGTTCAGTGGACAAAACGTAAGATCCTGCAGTGGGATCATGACATCGTCCCACCAAAATATCAAGTCACCTGGAATTGCTTTTATGTTTAACAGACTTCTTCTTCAAAACAGGTGCTGTTAAGTCATCCATGTTGGAAAAAATCTGCCCACTACATAACCCAAGAGTCAAGAGTTGGAAAGTGGACACACATACAAATAGGTGTTTAATCTCAACAACCAAATTTCTGATGGAGACTCACACCTGAAAGCTGCCATTCCATCACCAGTTTAAGCCACTAAAAGCAGTTGCCACTGCCCCTTGTGTGCCACTGCAAATACGCACAAAGCTACAAAATGAACTGGGTGCTGTACTGGTGAACGGATCCAACCTGGAACTAGCCTGCAAGACTTCATGCTACCCTAGATTGTTACGTCTAGCTAACTGCAGGGCTTATGCAAATACACATGCACAGGAGGAGGACACAGGATCAGTCCTGGCCACAGTGCTCACAGAAATTCCATGTAACTTGCTACCCTAGGTTTAATTTCACTTGAAACATTTTGATTCTTGAGGGCTACAATAATGTGATAAAAGAGTAAAATTTATTTCTGGGGCACAGCAGACATTCAACTATGCAGACATAGCTGAAACAAGCAGCCATAAAAGAACAACGTACTATTACAAAGTATTGATGGATGCACATTTGGAAGCATAAATTCAGGTTTTCAAGAAAAATAGCCAGAATACTGAAGGAGTAACAAAGCTTCATTCCTTTTGGGCTAGTATATTTTCCATCCCTTTCAGAGCTACCTGCTCTCTGTAAGTCTTTGGCTTTTGTTTCAGTACTGAGCACATCTGTGCCTGGTATACATGCAGAACAGTCTTACAGCAAAGTTCTGAACAGTAAATGGCACAATCCTATCTCAGATCCCAGAAAGCAAACATTATTTGGGGACTGAAATAAGAAAGTTCATTAATCTTTTGGAGGTTTTCACTGTCTCCATGAAAACTGAAAGTTCATCGGAGAGTACATGCCTATATACCTGCGCACAGGGACACACTGACTTGAGCAATTGCAGCAGAAATGGAATTTTGCATCAAGCCCAAATTAACTTTTTCCACCCCTGAAAACAAAGTTTAAAACTGTTGGCATTTGGCCTCTACTGGTTGTTATTTTCTTTTATTTAAAACCATGATTCCTGATAATTCTAGTTGGTATAAAATATGTGCTGTCATGCATGTGTGGCTTTTTTCAGGTGAAAATGAAAAGAGCAGCATCAAAGCCCAGAATTGGCCTCTGGATTTCAGACGCAATGTGACTTTTTTACCTTTCCAAATTACCCAACCCACAACCATTTGATTTGTCTGTGGCACCCAAGTACCCCTGATACTCCTTGCAGTTCAGCTCAGACTGCAAACCCAGCCCACGTCATTGGCAGTTCTCAGTGTCTGACTGCCAAGAAAAGCCTGGAGCAATCCAGGGCAGGACAAGCCCAGCTCTGCCTCAACATTTCCTGAGAACAGCTGCTTCCAGTGGAGGCACTACATGCATGTCCCATGCCAAGATGTTCACAATTACATTCAGAAAGTCAGACACCAAGGACAGCAATTTCTGGAATACTGAAATGACTGAGAAGCCTAACTCCAATTTCCAAGAAATCCATTTCACTTACAAATTTCCTTGCTAAAAGTCTGCCAGAATCTTAAAACTGACACAGTTGCTCGATAATTGCCATATATGATTATTTACCTCTTCAAATGAACGGTCTGTTTTTCAAATAGGAAGTATACCCAGAGCTTGGGAAAATTGGAAAATAGTATTTTCCTTTTGTCTTAGGGCCAGGGGAGGGAGAGAGAAGGTCAAGAATGGTAGACAAAAGTCAATATTAATGAACTTTTCCATCTACTTAGCAGCAAGACAACAACTCCAGTTAGTCTCATCTCAAAAAGTGCCTGGCACATGCTCCTCCTGCAAGTCGTATTATGGTTCCTACAGTGGCTTGGCCCTGGAATAAAAACAGTCTCTGTCTTCAGAATAATCTTTTCATCCTGAAGGACGAGCAAAGGAAAAAGAGGTTTCTTAGCTGATGTTTCTAGTTGTAACAGACAACTAGTCCTTTACATGTCTTCAACCTTGTTATGTCCTTCCTCCTCCAGTCAGATTTTTCCAGTTTCAGAAACAGATGTCAATCTGTGCTTTTGGCCAAGTGGACATCTGAAAATTCTTACATTGAAATTTCATAAAAAACACTAGTTTTTTAATTGATCTCATGGTACAGAGTAGACCTAAGGAAACAGAAAGGTTTTGAGCCTCTGTTTCTGCTCCTTCCTTCACTTTCATGCATTAATAGATTATTTTACTTAAAACTAGCTGTTTTCAGAATGGTGTTTGAATGCACAAAAAGTTAGGATGTGCTGGATGACTGTTGCTAATGAGCATGGCTTACAGAGATATCAGCCTGCATCTAACACTTTGTTTCCTGCCTGAACAAGACTAGTTTGACTCCAGAATGCCTTAGAGGAGCAGCCTACAATCATCAGGCTTGAGAAACTAAAAGCCAACTGAAATGGAAAGTTTTTTTAAATCTTAGCTTCTAACTTCAAATCTTGTTGTGACTCAGTTCTGTCAGTCACTCAGACATGAGATAGTATCTCTAGGATGAAAATATACTAGCATAAAAAGTATCACACATACAAACCTGCTACAGACACCCTCTTATTCCATTTCCAGGATCTCAGTGATTATTCAAAGGCGAAGACTGGATGACCTTTGGAGGTCCCTTCCAGACCGAACTATTCTACAATTCTATGGTTCTATGACTCTGTCAATGTCCTCCAGCAGTCAAATCCCGGTTCCAATGGGTTAGAAGCAGTTTGCAAAAGAAAAACTGCTGCTAGACCAAGCAAGAGGTTAAAATGAGAATGTGCAGCTGCTGGCCTGCTGCAGGTGGTTTTCCTACAGCATTATGGTTTCCACTAACTTCTGGGGAAGGTGGGAATCAGTTACTAATGTTACCTCCCTCTTTTAAAGAAAAAAGGAGAATTTCATTTTCAAAATCTAATTTAATACAGTTCATGTTTTCAGAAGGAGTAAAAGCACATGAAATGACAAAACTACTGGACCCACATCTTACCCTCTGCAGGTCATTCTCATTCAGACCCAGCAGCTGAATACTGGAACACCTACCTGTACTGGAGAATCACATATTCCCAGCAACACTTCTGCCATGTAAACACAAGTGCATCTCAGACTACAAGCTCTGGACAGTAAGCATCATTAAGGCTTCAATCTGGATCCTCCCAAAGGGCAAGCAGCAGAACAGTGGAACAGCCTTCCTTGTTGGATGCTAGTGCTTTACAACAGTGACAAAGGAAACTCAGACAAATACTGTTGCACATTTCAAAGCAGACAGGTATGCCAAATGTGGAAAAAAAACCAAACCCATAAGTGCCACAGGTGTTGAAACTACAATCAGCAGAAATAAAGAGCACACAGAGCAGGTCTCTTTCACTTATTTGTAGAACACTGACAGTTTTATGTAACTGGCTATTTTAATTCTAATTTAAAACAGAAGAGAGAATTGCAAACCCAACACCAGATCAATGAGCTGGGTTTTTGAAAAGTGTACTTCCTTTACACCAGTATCACAGCACTCAGCATGTGGCCCATACCCCTGCTGCAGTCACTCTCTATTTCACAGATCCTTGTGTATCTGCAGAAACACAAAGCACCAAAAAATGTTGTTTGCTTTTTCATCCAACTCTTTATGCAAGAGAAAACTTCAACGATATGGCCTGCAGACTACAGAGTTGTACCTTATAAGAAAATAAGAGGTAGAGACATAGTTACATGAAAGGGTAACAAAGGGAAAGTGAAATATAATGTTGAAGAGTCTTCATCACACACCAAAGCTCTGTATGAAAAAACAGAGCAAAGTGCATCCTGTGAACTTTAGCACTCAAGCATCACTATTAGATAAAAAGAGCAGTTTTCAGTCTGTAAAGTTTTAATGCTGAGGAGTAGTCTTCTTTTCTGCTCAGGGAAACACCTACCAGGCAACTCCCCAACCTACTGAGAAGCATTGAGCTCGGAACCGGGCCACCTCTGTGCTACTTAGGGATTGCCCTGATGATGTTTGCTTTTGGCTCTCAGAGGACAATGCTACAGTCTGGCAATAATGCAATATATTAAGAACTGTCTGATACAGCTTATTTTCTGAATACAAATTCAGCAGAAACAATTTACTGTGTTTCTCCCATCTTTCAATTCCATTTTAGAGAGACACCAACTGAAAAGGCCATTACTTTTATGGGATTCTATTCAAAGCCTAGCTTGTCTAAAGCTGTAAGTGAAAAGCTCAACCAGTGCCATGTGTGTTGAAAAGATACAGTGACTTTATGTGTAAATATCAGAGTTCAGCTAACCAACATGCAAGTTCTCCTTCTCCAGCAGCACCAAGAGATCAAACTCCAGAAAACAACCCAGTATCATTAAGTCCCTTGGAAACTATATTTGCAGCATCTTTTTGCTGTGTGTGAAGCATATTGCAGATGCAGCTTTTACCCAAAACACACTTTGAATCAGCCTTAGGACAGCACATCAGAATCCAAGCTGGCTGAAACAGAGAAGTCAAAAGCACGTTTTAGTGACTGAGGAGAGCTGGTGAGTTGGAAAGAGAATTTTCCATCTTCCCTCAAAACACTGCAAGTAAGAGACTGTGCTGTAAACCTTTAGAGAAACGAATTGGCCTGGTTACTACATTTGCACTTTCATGGGACCAAAAGCATATTTTGAAGGCACATAGTGATATAGTTAAATTCACTGCTCACTCCTCCCGAGGAGAAGTGCATCCCACAGCAATTCAGCAGCACAGGGGGACACTATAGAATAGATTATGACAAGCTGCAAGTTCAACGTTCAACAGAAATTTTGAAGGAGACTGAGTAAAGGCTGCTGCATTATTCCATCTCCCTGAGACACACTACTTTCTTAACTCCTAACTCAGCAGGAGAAGAGGGACGCCACTTGCAAGAGACAAAAACTAACATTCAAGGACTGTGCAAGAAGGTTTAATAAAAAACACCACAACAAAATACATCATGTTAATTCTGAGTCAGCATCAGCCTGGAAAAACTCATTTGCTGGGAGCAATCCCCAGCTGTGAAAACTGAAAACAGAGGAACCGTCCTGCCCCAGAAAGGACCAAATGTTCTTTCAAGCAGGCCCAACAGTACAGAGCAAAGCTTTAGGAAGAAATGTAGACATGGAAACATGAATTGCCTGACTCAACTGAAGTTTATTAATTTCAGTAGACTGCACAGACATGCTTATACATCAATTTTGTTTTTTCTAATAATGATATGCTTTTAAACTACCAGCAGAGTTTAGTGTGGGACTATGAATTAATGATCGGCTGCATTTGCCTGAGAGTAGTTGACATCTGGGATGTCTTGTGAATATGCTGCCAGAGAAATGTAAGAGAAAGTACATCAAATAATGAAAAAAATGTGGGAATTATCTGAGGGGAGACACTCACAGCTTTACAAATTTTGGTCTGCTTAGTTCTCAGATCTGCCCTTCTTCACTGAAATCCTCCCTAGCTCCCTGCTTAACATAAATGAAATCTTACGTAGTCCTTGCTTCAGTGCCTCCTATCATGAGTTTACTGAATATTTTTGTGTTGGGCATGACACACTACTTGCCCACTGAAGCCAGAAATGTGCATTTTAACTTTGCTAGCAGCACCTTTGGGTTTCCGTGCTGGTTTGGCTATCAGAGGCACAAGAGCCCTTTTAGACCTCCTCACCGCAGGGAAATGCATTTAAAGTGGCAGCGCAATGCTTACACTCCACCAGCTGGTGCCCAGCCTGCAAGCCCCTTTCTTGGCTCTCTTCAAGATCCAGTGTCCTTCAAATTTTTGGTGGACCCACTGAAAGAGTCCCCTTCAGAGGCTGACAACACAGCACAGTCAGTGCAAGGAGAGGAAGAAGGAAAGCCAACAAGGAGATGCTTAGCAGCCTGAGACATGCGATCATTATCACCAAAGCCCAGCAAGGGGACTGGGCTTGCCTGGTTCCACTACTGCGCTGACCAAAGAGCTTTCCAGGTGCGCTTTTTCTAGGATCCTCAGGACACCGATGCCCCACCATGAGAGCAGCTTTCCCCTTCTGCACAAGCCTCACTTCATCATGCCAGGGCCTGGTGGCACAGGAGGTAGGTGTCAGGGTGCAGCTCAGGGACACATCAGCTCCAGAAGGTCTCATCCCCTCAGCCATGCTGAGGACCAGGGCACATGGAGCACAGACCACCCTCCAGCAGCACTGCCCCTCCAGCCCAGCCCCACTGGGTCCCTCCCCACCAGCCCAGTCCTGGGTGCTTTGCCACAGCAGCAGTCATGATGTCTGCCCAGGGCCCCCTGGGGAGTTAGCCCACCTGGCCGCTCCCCCAAGACCTCCATGGGGCTCTGTGCCCTCAGCTGTCCTCAGCCGCCAGGGGCCAGAAAGGGAGGACCAGGGCGTCCAGTCTAGTGGTTCCCCGCAGCCCAACAGCTCCCTTTGGGGTCAATAAGTAACAGAGAAGTGGATAAATTATAGAGACTACTGACTCCGTGTACTACTTCGGTAAAACATGCTTTTCTCCCCTCTTTGTGGAAGACAACGTTTGCCTGCTGCCTGGAAAGCCAGAGCCTCCCTATTGGCACAGAGCAGGGAGGTTGCAGGTGTCATGGTCTTGCTGTGGATATCTTCAGCTGGTTCCTGGTCTCCCTAAGACATCAGGTGCCCAATGTCTGCTCCAGCCTGCTGACAGGAGATGTGCCTTGGGTCATCCCCACCAACATGCAACCGGTCCCTCTCCTGTCTCCTCAGCACACTTCCCCATTGTCCTGGTTTTGGTTTTGGCTGGGATAGAGTTTATTTTCTTACTAGTAGCTGGCATAATGCTATATTTTGGATTTAATATAAGAACAATGTTGATAACACACTGATGTTTCAGTTGTTGTAAGTTGTTGTTTAAGTAGTGCTTATTCATACTCGAGGACTTTTCAGCTTCCCATGCTCTGCCAGTGAGGAGGTGCACAAGAAGCTAGGAGGGAGTGTAGCCAGGACAGCTGATCCAAACTGTCCAAAGGGATATTCCATATCATATACATTCTCAGTATATAAACTTGGGGGAGTTGACCAGGAAGCTGCGACTGCAGCTGTGTGGTGCTTTTACGGGCTGGGATTAAACCATGACACCTATCTCTCTCCTTATCAGCCATTGTCTGCAGCATTTGTCAGTATCTGCCCTGCTCTATTTGACGCAGGAACATCTATCAGTGACAGCTTTGCATTTAGTTTCCCTTTGCTTCCTGATTCCTTGTCTGTGTACCTCATGTCACACCCAGGGCCACCACTCCCAGTTCTTGGCAGTCCCAGGACAGCCATGGACATAATTTTAAGAGCTGTGCTCCTTCATTACTGAGCAATCATCCTCAGATTATGCAAACTATAATCATTGTTTATAATGGTGATATTCCTGCACGTCTTGTAAGGGTGGTTTGGCACTATTGTCCAAGAGTTGGACACTTGCTGCAGCATCAACTCTGTACCAGCTCTGCTTTGGACTGTGGTTGGAGGGCCTCATTTCCCTCTGTGCAGGAGAGTCTTGAACTATGTGGCAGGACTTGTTCTTGTGTTCCCTCTGGAACTTCTATTTTTATTTCTTCTTATGCAGCCTGAACAAGGGTCAGAAGGCTGCACCATGGCAGTGCAATCCAGGATAATGAATATACATCTGGCATTCACAGTAGCATGGAGAAACCAAGTAGTGGCTGGTGTCACTGCAGTGATAAAGGTTTATTCCTTCAGTTTCAGGATGTCCCTTTGCTATCTGACTCTTGCCAAAGAGGCTTTGAATTCAGTAGTCTCCTTTTCCATGGCAGCACCAGTCCTTAAGCAGACTGGTTGTACACTGGAAGGTGACACAGCCCAGTTCTAGGGATCTTTAGTGGCCCAAAGCATTTGCTTTCAGCACTGACCAAATTGTATTCACTGCTTTGAGAAAGAGATGATTTGCTCGTATCAGATTCAGACACACTGAAAATTAGAGCTATGACTAATCTAACAAAGTGAAGAGTTTGAGTCTTTTTTATACAATTAAAAGCATTTCCACTAAAAATAAAGATGCATAAAATAAAATACAGGCTTGGGACACACCTAGACTTATTCTCTTATTCTAGCTGTTGCTGCAAATGTCTTTCTGAGGTACTTCTCAACTATGGAAAGTAAAGCTCCTGCTTAGCATATTGCTGCCTCTAGAGTCATGGTTTTCAGTGTAAGCCCTCCTGATGTTCAGCTATGCAGTTGAGTGGGAGGTTTTCTAGGAACACTGAATACTAATTATATTTCAAAGTATTTCTTTGCTAATTTAAGTAACCTTTTTGTTTTGGTTTGGGTTTTTTTGGGTTTTTTTTTCATTGCGGCCTTATTTTCAGCAACTCAGCAGCTAGGAGTGCTAATAAATTCCTAAGAATTTCACTGGCAAATAGAGAAAGACTGGGAGACTGGTGCTTCTGCTCATCTTCTTTTCCTCTTAAGTCCTCTTAGGACCTGAATTATGAGTTTATACAGAAGCAGTTTTCAAATAATGTAATGTGTGTTTAAGTTCTGTTCTTGTTTTTGACATCCTCTTTACTGAAATGTCTTCCCTAATCAGAGTGTAGGCAGAGCCCTCTGCTTGTGCTTGAATCTTTAAATGTTCCTTATAATGGACACATCGCAAAAGAGTCTAAGGGAGGGCAGAATTTGGCAGCCTAACAGAGGTGAAAATGCTGCATCTGCTTGCCTTCAGGTGCAGCCAGTAGTGAGGCTGAGCATATTATTCTCAATAGGCACACACACACAAATACACACCACAGACATACACACACAGATCTACATAGACACACAGAGCATACCCATGAACAGAAACAGCATCAACAGACTCCCTCTTTTTTTCCTCCCTAGCTGAGCATAATAGCATTCCACTAATATGAGATATATATGCACGTGTATATGTACAATGTGGATCCTGCCAGCAGCTGAGCTCTTGCAAACCAAACTATTATCAGGTCAGGTAAAACTGATAGATGATGCTTTCCATGGTCAAATGTGCTATATAAAGATAGCTGAAATTCCAAAATTAACTTTGGGACTTAAAATTCACTTTTGATCCAATTCTGGCTTTTGGTTCCACATCTCATGTGCAGAAAGTATCTTCTTGTTCTTATAAGAGTGAAAACATCCAGCTTCCAGCATCAGATGAGTTTTTAGCATTGGGCTGCCTCTGTTACCTAGTGAAGGCAGCTACTGATCAAGTTCTTCCTGCTGTTATGAATCGGCTGTGGTGCAGCCAATGCTCCTCCAACATCAGGTCCCAACTACAGGCTGACTGAGAAAGAACATTCTGGTAATTACAGCGTGGAAATGGGAATCTGCTTTACACTTAATATTTGACACATTTTGATCAAGATCCAGATTCCTGACTGCACTGTGTTTCACTTTCCCAGTCTATAGGCTGAATTTCTTCTTTTAGACAACAAAATTAGGATGACCTATCTTACTGAGGGCGAAGAAAGGGGTGTACAAGC
>NW_010130677.1:0-474 GCF_000699245.1 Pterocles gutturalis | reverse complement strand
GAACATTTTGAGAGATCAAATTTAATTAGCGCAAACGTTCACAAAAAATATACAGGTGTAACAATGCATTTAAATTATCCACATTTTAATAATCTGTATTACTGAGCTAATACAATAGAAAGCCATAAAGTTCTTTGGGAAACGTGCCTTGTCCTAGTAAAGTTTTCAATACAGGTTCTAGTCAAAGCAGATGCCTTTACTCAGGTTAGAAGAAGACTTTACAAAATGCCTGAAGGCAGATACAGGTTCCTCATGCGTAATGCTGAGAAAATTCTGCTAAAGTTAAAAAAAAAAAATAAATAGAGCATTCTGCCTTTTAAATCCTATTGGATGCTATCTGCATCATTAGGCGCACACTCACCTTTAATCATCTGGATCACCAACTTCAGAAACTAAGACCCAATATCAAAGATAAATTAGGGGCCTAAACCCAAGTGAAGGTCATGGTAACCGGACTAGTCTCAACTTTCAGTG
>NW_010130676.1:741-77042 GCF_000699245.1 Pterocles gutturalis | reverse complement strand
GATACTGCTTACCACCTGATGACCAAGGCCAAGCCCGTTCCCAGCTAACAATTCCAGAGCAGGGAGAGTCCTATTGCCAGAACTCCTGGGACAGCGATTATATGGTGGGGCCTCTTCTGCACTCATCATATCCTCCTCCTCTGGTGACATTCCAAAATCTTTACCTTCAGGCCAATTCATGATCACTTCCAAAATCCATGGGCGACTGGGGCTTCCTATCTAAATTCATTGTGTGATCAGTAGATCACACAAAGTGATCACACTTCCTAAGAGGAAGGAATTTTAAGAGTACTATTGTGGACCTCTATCTACTCTAACATACCTAAAACCATGAAGTATAGTTTTCTCTGAAAAAAATTTAATGTGTATCAAAGTTAAAATTTCATGCAGAATTAATATTTATTTAGATCACATACAGTGCAGAATATTATAAATTTAAAAAGGTTCTTTGATTCTGTATTAAGCAATTTAAGCCAGGTGAAGGGAATCTAAAAATGCACTGTGTCAGCTAACATGGTACATTTGCATTAAGAGCATGCAGTCAAGTCTAGAAGAAGCTTATTCATTTAGAATTTAAGTGTGTCAGGGATAGCTCATGAAAACTAGATCATAAGCTTTCAAATCTGAATCCTGAGATAGAAGGATAGCTGGAGGGTACGGGGAATATTTCTCTGTGCAAGCTATAGTAATTGTTTATGATATTTTTTGTTTGTAGTCCTGCTTCCTTTAATTCTAGAACCTGTATTTATGCCCTGATAAAGATTTTTTTTCCTTAGATTTGAACTCCTCCTACTTCATTCCTAAGGTTATGTGGTAGTCCTGGATGAATAAAGCGGGGTAAAAGCAGCAAACTGAGAGTACAAGTTCCATAGAAACAGTTATAGATACACAGGTAGCTGAGAGGACCAGAACCTTCAGGATGTGTTTAGAGGGCTAAGGACCTAGGAAATGCATAGTGCCTTGCTATAAAGAATTTTGTTGCTGTCAGCAATTGGCTTTGAGGAATGAACTTCTTTGGCAAAAAGTAGACTGGAAAGAGTCATGCTAGAAATTCAGGTCAACTGTGGGGAAGCACATAAAATCTCTAAAGACCTCAGGAGAACTAATCTTGCTTAAGGCTTTCACAGCATCTATTGAGTGATGGCATCACCCATATGAAATCATGCCAACTTACAGCATTCTTTCCCAACCCAGCATCAAAATACTGAAATTAATGTGAAAATTAACATGAAAATACTTAAGTAAATGCAATGGGTGCCAGAATTTTGAGGTGGGTATGTCTAGATTTTATCCCAAAAGCCAACAAGGACTTTTAAACTCACAAGTCCAGTATTAGTTAAACAGACACACAACATATAATTTTTCAAAGTAAAGTAGATGTAAATAGTTGCCTGAGAACAAACATTAAAGCACTTATAAATAGTTCTCACACACACATACACTTCCTTTCCCTTTGTGGGCATTTTTTTTAACAAGTCAGTGGCTTTTTTGGGTTGCAAAAAGTTCTACACAGGCTCCTCTGGGTCTCCCTGTTATCTCTGAGGCTTGAAGGAGTGAAGTTGAGCCTGGGAAGAAGGTCATTGTGGTAGGTTGACCTTGTCTGGATGCCACATGTCCACAAAAGCCACTTTACCACTCTTTGTCCTCAGCTGGACAGGGAGAGAAAATATAACAAAAGCAGCAGGCTCCTGGCAGGACCTGTGGACCCATGGAGAAAGTAGCCCATGCTGGAGCATGTTTGCTGGCAGGACTTGTGACCCTGTGGAAAGGACTCACGCTTGGGCAGTTCATGAAGAACTGTAGCCTATTGGAAAGACTCATGTTGGAGAAGTTTATGGAGGACTGTCTCGCGTGGGAGGGACCCCACACTGGACCAGGGGAAGAATGTGAGGAGTCCTCCAAGGAGGAGGGCAGAGCAGCAGAGACAACCTGTGATGAACTGATGGCAAACCCCATTACCCATTCTCCTGAGCTGCTTGAGGGGAGGAGACAGAGAAAATTCAGAGTGAAGTTGAGTCCAGGAAGAAGGTAGGGGTGGGGGAAGGTATTTTAAGATTTGGTTTTATTTTCTCATTACCCTGGTCTGATTTTAATTGGCAATAAATTAATTTTCCTCAGGGTGAGTCTGTTTTGACTGTGATGGTAATTGGTAAGTGATCTCCCTGTCTTTATCTTAGCCTCTGAGCTTTTTTATCTTATTTTCCATCTTGTATTCTCCCCCTGTACTGTTGACGGGGGGAGTGAGAGAGCAGCTGGGTAGGGAATGGGCAGCCAGCCAAGGTCAACCCACCACATCTAGTAACAGAAAATAAAAGAAATTCCTTTCATCCCAACAGAGAGTCTTTGTTTCCCTTGTGTGTATCCATTATAGCTCATTACATGATTAAATGCCACAATTGTTTGCTCTCACTATAAGCATAATGGATAATGCTCAGTTAATGAGCCTCCATTTTGGTTTTCTTTTTCCTTGTTCAGTGTATAGCTCCAGGTTTATTTACCAAACACTATTCAATCTCTGCTATAAGACATAATTACTAATGACTCCTTCTGTCAGATAAGAGTTATGCAATTGTGTAAGCTCTGTTCATTGTCTTTCTATTTTTGATACATAGGATGGTATCTGTAGGAATTAATAAGTTTCTGAGTTCATCAATTGCAGTCTTTCAACACTGCTTTTTCCTAAGTCAAATAATCATTATTATGACAGAAAAAAGTTGAATTGTGCCACAGTATGAGAAACTGAATAGATTAAATGGAATAATCAACTGTATACTGGGAAATTTGTATTCATATTTTGAACCTTAATATCTTCCTGTAGTTTCATAAGTTCAGTGCTTCTGTTGGCTCTTTTTTTCATTGTCTGATAAAATATACTTTGAAGCTCCAATTTTTTCCTACTTCATTTGGGCTCCTCTGTTCTATGAGATTGAAAATTGAAAACCTATGCTCTGGGTCAGCGACAACAGCTAAAGTGCTTTATATCCCACATCAGGTCTCCGGCAATACTAACAGCTACCTTTTGGGGGCTTTTTCTTCCTCCTGTCTTACTAATTTTGTGTTTTGTTTGGCATTTTTTCTGTTTGCTATCTGAGAAAAAGGGGAAATAAATTAAATCTGTGTGTTTCAGGTGTTACTCTAGAATCAGATTCCTGCCTCGACCCAGGAATTCCCGTGAATGGCCATCGCCATGGTAACAACTTTAATATCCATTCTACGGTAACTTTTAGCTGTGATCCAGGATATACACTGAGTGATGAAGAACCACTCATATGTGAAAGAAACCATCAGTGGAATCATGCATTACCGAGCTGTGATGGTAGGTGTCAAGTTCTTCAGATGGCAGCTTTAAAGTCCAAGAAAGTTAATCTCCTATTTTTGAGAACTAATTAAGCTTATCATTGCTACTATCTCCCTTCAATTACACCAAGATCCATACTTTCCAGAAATGATTTTACCATTAATAAAAGCCATACTTTACATCTCTGTATCAACCTTCATTCAAGTACTTTAATGTACAGTGAAATTTACAGGTATATATTCACCAGTAGAAAAATCAGAATTCTCAGAGGGTGCCTTTGTTCAACTGTGAATGAAAATAGTACCATAAAACTAATGGCATAAAAAAAATTTTGAAGCAAAGCCAGTAAACTGATGTTTTAAACTTAGAATAGTGAATACCAAAATCATTGCTCAAAATTTAGGATACTCAATGCCAAAACAGATAATGATCAGCCTGCATGCTTAATTTTCTGGACATATTTTTATTTGAAATTTTGGGTTGTTCATTAGTTGTTTTGGGGGATGTGCAGTATGAAAGCATCTAGAGCTTTCATAAAATGTTTTTTTGAATTCTGAACTATACTTGCAAATATTTCTGTGCGCATTTTTATCATTAGAATTTTTATACATTTTTTTTCTCTGAACTACAGATTCAACTCATTTTTTTTTTAATGGAATGCCATTGTAGTTGCTGCAGAAACCCTCTGATAGAAACCACAGAAAATAAGATTCAAATGTAGCTAAGTATTTCAATAGGGATAGAACCCAGCATCTCTGAAAAGTCCCCGTAAGCTCTTCCTCTTAAATTTCCTACTGAAACAACCTATTTTGGCCCTTCTAGTTGCTAAATGGTTACCTTTCAAAGCATGTTTGCCTTGATCAGGCTTACTGTGTTCTAACCATGTTCTAAACAGTGATGAAAGATCAGTGTGTGAAGGAAGAGCTAAGCCCATACCAGCAAAGGCTCCTGCTTTAGTGAATTACTTAAAATAGTGAATTTCTAACTCCCTTTTCAGGTCCAAGTTTTCCATTGGCATTTCCATTACAGTGAAATGTCAAAGGGCAAACTCAAAGTTAGATTAAGCAAAGTGGTTTAGTTTCTAACTCTGTTTTAAACTGTTTTGCTAAGTCAGAACACTTACTCTCACTAATGGCTTCTAGTTCTCACTGCAGCCTGCTAGCACGATGCATAAAACATATAAGCTAACAAAAGATTATTATATAGTTAAAAGCTCTTAATCACTACAAAGTGAACATCTTTCAAACTCGCTCACTTTGTAAGCAGTACAACTTGTTCCTCCTTTGCAGGGACAGAAGCAAACTATTGTTTTCAATAGCATTTTATGATCAAATTTTAGTCTGTATGTTCTTGGCAGAGTTATTGAACTCTGTAGTGTCACAAATCTTCCTATAAACTGTAATTTTAAATAAAGCATTTTTAGTATTCTTCCATTGGTTTTATGGGTTCCTTTTGCTTCTTTGCTTTGCTGCAATGGGTTGAAGAACGCTATTGTACGAATCTTAACTTTGAAGAGTAACCTATTATTTTTCAATTTACTTTGTACAAAAAGTTACGAATGTATTTTTGAGTTAAAACAGCAATATTCAATTCTTGCTTGCATGTGAATGTTGAACCACAGAAAGATCTAGTTAATTTTCATTCACTGAAAGAGAGTATTTATTTCCCAGGTCCATCTCCCGCTTTCAGCATAAGCGTATAATAGAAAATTTCAAGCCTTTCTGGAGTAGGGCATCTAGGCAAGCAACATACAAAGGTTACACTCAGTTTCTCCTTTTTTCCTCATGCATTCAGCTACATTAAATTAACTAGTCTAAAAAGACAAAATAAAGCTCGCATTCTTTTAGGTAATCATTGTGTTAGCGTGTTTGCCTTTTGAAGCTCAAAAAGTTGTGACACAAATTTTTGGAATGTGACAGATTTAACTGAGGTTGAAATTAACATTTTGCAGTCACCTACAGACTATTGATGTTCTCAAAACTGCAACTTCTGAAATTAAATCAACAGAATAAATCCCTAAGGGAAAGGCATGTTGCTTTGTTTTATGCTAACAAAGAAGAACTATGTAGAGAGATACAGTGGTTAAAGTTCCCTCTAAGTAATGTGTTGTTCCCAAAATACTATGATCTCAAGGTGGAGCGCGAAAATAATTTTCTAGGGACAGCTAAATAAAAACAGATCATTTACATATTTTAAATTTAAAGCTTATAACTATGTAAATTATTTGTAAATATTTAATATCTGCTTTAAGGAATGTTTTACAGTCAAATATTTTTCTTCCTTCTGTGGTGTTTACAGAACAAGAAGGATTTTGTATGAATGTATACCACTGTTCATTTATGGCATTGTGAACCTGGTATCTGGTATTGATTATTAAGTAATGTTGTCAACAATATATTGACTGTGGTTTTAGCCATGCATATTCTCATTCATGTTTATGTGTGGTAATACATATATACGAGCTAAACCAGGCTAGAAACATGTCCTTTCCTTCTACTTATTTATAAATATATAATACATACATTCAAAAAACATTAAAAACTTTAAAAAACACCTTAGTCTAATAAGAAATGGAAAAAAGAACTTTAGCTATAGTACTAGAATGTTTGTATGTGTATATATATATATATTATGTACGCATTTACTTACAAGTACTGCAAGTTTATTGAACATTTTGTCAAGTATATTTGCCATCTACTTTATGGCAAAGTATATCCCTCTACGTGAGGAAGCAGACTAAATGCATCTTAACTCCTTTGCTGTTTTGTTGTTAAATGTTTAGTTTACTAAAACTAACACCATAGAAAGCTGGACAGCAACAGATGAGTGCAAAGCACGGCCATGTTGTATTTATAAGATCAGAGAGCAATTCAGCATGCAAATCTTAAACTTTAATTAATTTGCCATGCAAATTTGAGCAGCCTAGTTTAGCAAATATTAGTATGCATGAAATGTTTTCTAGTGTAGTTCTTGTGTCTTTCAAAGGATTCAGTTCCAAGTAAATTACTTATGATGAGGAAATCTGAATCTTTGAAAGAGAAGAAAACATACTTCTTTTCCCCTGAATATCACGGAAGAAATCAAATTTAGACAAACATTTCTATTATTTGAAAAAAATACATTTTGTTTCTTAAATATTTTTGTTTGAAAAAAATAGCATTAAATGTAGACCTCTCTAAATATGTAGTGCCAGAAAAGTAGCTGCAAAATGTTTGATTTTGAGGTAGTTCACAAAAAAATGTTTAATCTTACTTCTTAAATGCTACTACAATGGGAATTAACACTTGCAATATTCTGGAACAAATTTTTACATTTGTTTTGTATTCTGCTAATTAACAAGAGAGGCTGTAGATGAAAAATAAATTCTCTTTCAAGGACTAATTTAAGAATAAGCAAATTGCTCTCAAATGTGAATGTCATAGCTTTGGATGAATTAACTTCTTATTTTAATACTTGGCCCTATATTTAATCCCCCCTCCCCCTTTTTTTTCTTTTGTTAAGCTTTATGTGGTGGATATATTCATGGGAAGAGTGGAACTGTTCTTTCTCCAGGTTTTCCTGATTTTTATCCAAACTCTTTAAACTGCACTTGGACTATTGAAGTGTCACATGGAAAGGGTAAGAATCTAATATGAACTGTATATGTAATGTCTATGTTTAAAAAATTCAAACACACAAACACAACAAAACACCTTTTATGAATTGAGTTAAATCAGTGCTTTCTGTAATTCTTTTGAGGAAGAAGTTTAATTTCACAAAATAAGTATTTTCAAATGCAGTGTTTCTAGTTTGTGTTTATTTAGTAAAAGAAACATTCTTTTAACAGTTGCCAGAGGAACTGTGTTTTAACCTCTCTTAGAAAAATGGGTAAAAAGTAAAAGAGGTAAAATACATGAAAATAACATTTACTTGTTAAATAGCACTAGATTTTTCAGTGAAAGCTGTTGGGACCTTGTTAATAGCTCTTCATTTTTAAGCATGAAGAAGCAGATTTGATCTGTGTATTGGTAACCTTAGATTTCAGACTCAAATCATTAGGGCCAAAAATTATGTATCTTTATGTTATATATGCAGTAGAGTAACATTTGGATGCACAGTTAAGCTTGGCAGCTTATGTGTTAGGGAAGTGTGTAAAAGAACTAAGGAAAAAAGCCTAAAAAGTACTAATGATGTGTTAGATACCACCAAATCAAACCATAATAAAAATATTCCTCAATCTCTTTTCTATGACAAGAAAAGTGTTAGTTATGTGTGATAGCCTGAGAAGTATACTGGAAGTTTTTACTGTTTAATGGACTGGGTTTTTGCTTAAAACACATATGGCATTTTAAATGTAAAATATGTGAGAAGACTTTCTAAGATGAATGTTCTTCTCCACAGTAAATAAGTGTACTTGAAATCCTAACTGTAATTAAAAATTTAATTAATTGCTGGACTAGAAATTGGCAACTGAGAAAACAGTCATGACTTGAGTAAAGGACTGGTCCCAAAAAATGTGAATCTGTATATATGAAAGACCATACATAAAACTTGTATCTGCTTTATCCTTGTATATGGGCACTTCCCTGAAGTTCCAAGTAAAAAAACAGAATTGTGCTAGAGGAAATGAGAGAATAAAACATTAATTCAAAATTTTAGACAATTATTAAAGTATGTCTCTGAGTTTAATAGTGAGATCATTGTAGAGATTATAAATAAAAGAGATACAGGAACTTGAATAAAATCTATACAACACAAATTTAGATTTTCAGAGTGCTGTATACAAATAACACTGAATACAATCAATTATCTTATGGGAGCTATTGATTTACAGTGAGCTAAACAAACATCCAGACTGCACATATTGATTGGTTGAGCCTATGTGCATTCTGCAAGTTTTATTCTCTGAATTTCAGGTTTTGATTCCATGTGACTTCTAAAAATCTTTCTATGTAATGTAAGATTTACTTTCTGTGTCAGCTGTGTATACAGGAAGATAAAAACTTCCTATTAAAATGCTTTTCTTTTCTCCCTTTGTAATATTTTTAAAGGTGTACAGCTAGTTTTTCATACCTTTCACCTTGAGAGCTCTCATGACTATTTGCTCATCACTGAAGATGGCATCTTCACAGAACCAGTAGCCAGGTTAACTGGATCAGTCTTACCCCCTGCAATTAAAGCTGGCCTCTTTGGAAATTTTACTGCACAGCTTCGATTTATATCTGATTTTTCAATTTCTTATGAAGGCTTCAACATAACATTTTCAGGTAAGAAATTACATTCTGTTAATATATCCAGAAACTATTAACAGATCATATTTTTACTTGTAGATAGCAGAAACATTATGAAGCACGAGTAAAAAAAAAAAAAAGTCAATAGAAATTGTATAGTATCTATCTTAGAAAACTGACTAAGGTTTATAAAGGTGGCTAACAGATTGAGAAGGATGTTGGTGATGTGACTGTTTCAAGGAGAAGTTTTCACTCTTCTCAGAGAACCATCAATAGTGTGAAAAAGAAGTTTGGAGGAAAATTAAGGGGGTAAAAAGTACAAAAATAGAAGGTACTGCTTCAGAAAAAAGAAACTGACTGGTACTCTTTTACTAAAGGAACTACAGAAACAGTAAAAAAAAGCAGTATTGTGCTAACTCAGTCACAGAGGAGTTTAAATTGAAGACTGATTTTGGAGTAGAAAACATATATAAAAATAAAGGATCTGTTGTTAGCTGTTGAAATATGAAGAAATTCTGGTAATTTTTACAAATTCCTCTTTATGATAATTGAAAAATTTAAGTAACTGCTTCTAATTTGCAGTCTTCTAAAAATAGATAACTTGTAAAATACATTTCTCAATAATTTTATTTTCCTATCTCTGTTACTGGAATGTAGAATATATACAGGTACGCATATGAATGAATCAACCGCTAGTTGAAATGCTCCTGCACATGGATATTCTGTGGAAGAAGTGCATAAGGAACTCACATATCCAACTCTCATACATAATTTTTCAAGAACTGAAAAACAATATCTTTTGTTGAGATCTGGCAATGTTTACAGATGAACATACTGCTTATGAATAATATATCTCATTTAGCTTGCTTATCTAGAAAATAAAAAAACCTACTCGCTGATAAGAGCAATAGCGTTGGATTTACTTATATCAAATGCTGAATTGTATTCACTCTGGATATTTTGGACTGACCAAATCAGAGGTCACCAGTTTTGCAATTCAATTTAAATGTGAATATTAATATATATTTCTGATAGTTTGTTTATAAATAACTCAAAATGGTAGAGGGCTGGGTAACTTGTAGAAAAATACACTTGTAGAAAAATACACAAAATATCATTTTAGATGCAAGGGGAAAAATTGTAGAGTAGCGAAATATGTGGATCACAGAATTTTTCAAACACAAGTGAAGGTTTATGCCCCGTCTGCGGCTGATATACATTTAGATAGCCATCATATGCCAGCATTTATATTAAATAAGTATTTTGAGGAATATTATCAGGTACATTAATTTTATGACACAAATGAGTGAGCCTGTTTTCTTATTTTCACAATATCAGAATGTATTTCTCCATATTAGGAAGTATTCAGTGAGAAAGACCTTAACCTGTTTTGAATGTCATCTAACACAGAAATTTGTCAGGAAAATTCCCATGTGCCCAAAGGTCTGCCATAGGGCATCTCCATGTCTAACTCAGCCTTTTTAGTGCTGAACAGAGGTAGTAGATCATATGTTTTCAAAACTTACAACTTCTGCCAGCAGAAACTGGTGTGGTTTATAGATTCCTTCTGCTAATCAGGACCTTCCCCCAAGACAGTTACTATAGGGAAGGATTTCTTTATTTATTTTGTTCAGTAAGTCATCTCTTTACACACTCATTCAGAAACTTTGGGTTAGTTTCTTCCCCTGACTAAATGGAGTTTCTTCCTCTAAGGGGATTTTATCCTACGTTCCACCAACCTCCATGGTAAATGTTTTAGAAGATGGCTTTTCTTATCAGATATCAGAAGTGTACCTCTTCTAATTGATCTCTTGGGTCTTTTGAATCATGTTCTGAAGAATAAAAAATCAGACTTTTTGTGTTAGACGTAAAGTTGATCTTTTTCAACATCTTTTTCGAACAGTGGTAAGAAGTGAATATCTAAGGAAGAAAAAACCCCACAAAACAGGACAAACATACAGTGATACTTCCCGAGCATACTCTGACGATGAAGGAAAGTGTGTCTCAGACATATCTTGAGTTTGATCTAGTCACTCTGTATGTTACAGCCCTGTTTTTTTTCCCATTGATTTGTTCTGACTCCACCTGAATTATTCCTGATGCAGTTATAACAGATACAGAAAAATTAGGCACTTGAGACTTCTTCTTTAAAAGTATATAGATATTTGTTTTCTGTTGAGTGACACCTGTAGGATTTCTAAAAAGCATGCAAATACAGATTGCTTGATTACGAGTGTAGCTTTACTTAGGAAACTCAAGCATCCTTTCTGAAATTGTGGCCATATGTCTTTTAATTCAGCTGACCCTTTGTTTGTTTTTCTTCCTCAAATAATGTGGGGTTTTTTTAACTGTCTCACTTCTAAAGCTGTTTGGCAGTTCAGATGAAATGAACCAAGAATTATATACAAAGGATGTAATTAAGCAAAATTATACTAAATCATTTAAGGTACAAGCTGATTACAAGTCCTTGAAAATAAGAAAATAAATGTAGTGTGTGTGGGACACAACAGATACCTAATTACTGTATATAGCCATAATAAGCATATAGAAACAGTGCTGGGTTTTAGTAGAGAACACAACTCTAGAATACGTGTTTTCCAAGTGTTCCATATGGACATAATGCAACTAATTTCGTAAGCTGGTTTGTTTTTTTTTTTCATGTGGTCAACTTATCCCATTTATTTATATATTATCTTGTATTGTCTGCAGAATATGATCTGGAGCCCTGTGATGATCCTGGTGTTCCTGCCTTCAGTAGGCGAGTTGGTTTTCATTTTGGTGTTGGAGATTCCTTGATCTTTTCTTGTTTCCCTGGATATCGTCTGGAAGGTGCAAATAAACTTACCTGCCTGGGAGGAGGTCGGCGTGTATGGAGTGCACCTCTGCCAAGGTGTGTGGGTAGGTGGTCACATGCTTTCATTTCATTCATCAAGTCGTTAATAGCACATGGCATGTGTCAGAATACTGGGCAGAGAGCAAAGTGCTTGGGTTGAAAGGATTGATCCCCAAGCTGTACAAGCCTTAAAGTCAGAGCGAGATACAAGTAATGCATGTCTCTTTTACTTAGAGAACAACAATAAGAAAGAGGAATAGTTAGAACTGTGATAGCAAATAAGATAAAAATGTCTTGCGAGGTAAAATATAAACCTAATTATTGAAGTGTGTGTTTGCCATAATTAAGATATAAATTTCTTATTTTGCTTTTCAGGATAAAGAAACAATGTTTAGAGTTCTTAGGTGAAAATAGCCTTTGTTAGAGTTCCCTGTCTGGTTTTAGAGGTGTTTTTTCGTATTGTGTTTTTATTCTTGTAACTCTAAGCTGTTTTTTCTGTACTGTTTATAAACTGTAAACTGTATTACAGCATTGTAAACAGTAATTTAAAAAAATAATTTTCTGTTCTTAAAAATCAGTAATTATAAGCTCAAATGAGTGAACGGTTCTTTCAGGGAAAAGCTCTGGGACTGGATTTTATAAAATTTCTACTGTTGCTGTATTTGATTTGTGAGATGGTTTTATCACCAGCATGTGAAGTGAATCCCATCAGGTACTGTTGGCATAATGCTTCTGTAATGTCAAATAGTTCCACACACTAAATGGATTTTCTTAAGAGGGCTCTTGTTTTAAATAAGATCTTGTTTTGTTAAGAGAGAAACTCAGCTTGAGCTTGTTTCTTTTGTTTGTTTTAAAGGGGCGTATGTCTGTATCTGAAAAAAAGTCATATCATCTACATTGTATATATATATATATATATGTAAGATACACATCTATAGTTTTTACAGAAAAAAGTACACTATTTCTAATTTTACTTTAGAAAAATTACGAAAGAACGTAACAAATGAGAGATAACCCAATATTGTATGGAGTTTGCCATACATTTGGCAATTTTAGATTATAAGTCTTAGGCTATTTTCAGCTTGATTTGTCTTACAAGTATAACTGCCTTCTTAACACTGTGTATGAATGTCGGCTAACCCAGTACACATCATCCTATAGCAGAGAATCACAGAATCATAGAACAGCCCATGTTGGAAGGGACCTTGAAAGATCAACTTGTGCAGCCTTTTGTGGGAAAGGTAGCCTAGATGAGATTATCTAACACCCTGTTCAATTGCATCTTGAAAACTACAGTGATGAGGACTGTACCATGTCCTTGGGAAAGTGTTTTTTTTCTCACTGTAAAAAAATTCTTATATTGAGAGCAACTTGTACCTGTTGCCCCTTGTCTTCTCCATGTCGCTCCTTGTGATGAGAGAGCCTTTGTCCTCTTTATACTAAGTACTGTAATACTGTCATGTGGCCTTCTCCGAGCTTTCTCTTCTCCAGGGAAAAGAGATCTAACTCCTTCAGTTCATATTGATTTAAAGTGTGCAATTTCACTAGAATAATATTTATATACTCACTTTGAACCTAGTATGTTATTTTCCTAATTGTAAGAGTGTTCAGCTATTCTGTAGTAGTCTGTGTGCGAACGGAAAATTAGCTCTTTATTTCTGTTCTTGAAGAAAAAGATGATTGTTAATTGTGCAGTATTGCAATTCTTAATAATATGTTGTCCATTAGCTTTATCAAGGTATCATTAGGCTATATCCATGTGCAATTAAAACGGAAAATAAAAACTCTTGCTACTGCATGTTGCTTAACTGTTGCACGTTAAAAAAGTCCTTAAGTAGCTGATTCTATTACTGTCAACATATAAATGTATTTAGTACCTGCATAATTTGTAGGAAGCAAAATGGAATAAATAAAAATCATATTAATATAAAGCATTTTCTAAGCAAATCACTGATATATTTTTAGGACTGTCAGAAGAAAGAAAGGTCCTTAGGAAGAAAAGTATTTCTACCTAATAAAAATATCTCTGAATGTTATTAATTACTGTGCCATCATATCAAAGTACAATGAGATAGTTTAAAAATATGATTCTGTGTCCGACATCTTAAAAACCAGAATTTTAAGCTCTAATTGTAGATAGCTAAGTCAGTAAAGTCAGTAGAAAACATAGGTTTAGGTATCTATTTTATAGTGAGATGACTCTCTGGGCACCACTTAGATGCCTAAATAGAGGAATTACTTCCATTAATTAATTAATTACTTTCTAGTCTGTCATTTACAAAAGTGTCCCAGTTGGCCTGTTCTTTCCTATTGTCTAGCCTCAACATTTTTATTGCTCCTTTATTATATACCTCGTTAGTGCGTGTATGAAGCCTTGTGGCCCAGAGGACAGTTCCAGAGCTGAAGTACTTCTGTAATCCAGCACATACCACCTTTGGTTAGCTGCATTTATATTTTGGTGGACCTAGTTTGAATTCCCATTTCTGCTACATACTTGTGTGCTATTATTTCTCTGTTCTGAGATAGTTTAATCCCTGAAAAATGAATTCATACATGGAAGATGGTATGCTTTAGGGGGTATTTCTAGACTCTCTAGACAAAGATCCATAGCTTAGGGGTTGAAGGTATAAAATTCACTCTTGAAATCACTTGCAGTTTCTGAGAAATGCATTTAGTGAATCCTTTGGACTTTTGAGATCTTCTCGAGGAGGATCTCTGTATCATGTAAGCAGAACCTGCCTTTGTAGTATCATCCTGCAGTTTACCCAAAGCAGGGGAGCAATTACAGCTACTTTTAATTTGATGTTGACTAAAAGTTCAGATAAATTCTAGTTCTGTTTTCATAACAAAGTCTTGCAAGAAGAACGACAAAAAACTTTCCTTGTAATAGGTGTTGTATAAGGGGGATCCCAGCAGTCCACTTTTATGTAAGAACCAGTTGCTTGCTGCAGTAAGAAATGTCTTTTGCTGCTTCTGCAGTTAAACTCTGAAAATGCCAAAGAATCAGAAAATTGCATTAGGAAGGAATACATATGTATTAGAATGGATTTAGTATATAGTGAGTGAATATGTAGGCTAACTGTAGCAACAACACTGGAAGACAAAACTCCACTTTCTAACTGATCAAGAAAGTCTTTTATAAATTATGCGTAGACAACTGGCACTTATCTAAAACAATCTAAGTAACTCTTTTAAATTGGGGAAGAAAATTTGGCCTCTATGAATGCAGCAGACTGAAGATACCTATAATGCAACTAAGACAAATACAAGGAAAGAAACTGCCAAGAAGCTGAGTGACAGTCAGTGAGAAAGACACACTCAGCACCCTTCAGTTCAAACTTCTTTCATATGACTTTTTCTTAGAACTAAGAATGTTTACAGAGATGCCATTTCTTGTTGCCATGGCACCTGAAACATTAGGGGTGAAGATATCCTCTTGCCTTGAAGAGTTCACACAAAGACTGCTTCTTTCTCAAAAGAGTGAAAATAAACTATTTGTCTTGAAATCTGCTTGCTTTGGACTGTGCATTCAGAAGTGAAATCTAATCTCAACTCAGTGGCACAAATTCATAAGTACATTACTGGGTTCAATAGCCTTTTGCTTATTTCTTCCTCATTATCATTTCTACACTGACCAAACTTATCTACATAATATATACACACACCAACCTTTATATATCAACAAGGATTTTTTGATCCTTCTAGGACACATGGTAATATATACTTTCATGGTTCTTTTCGTCAGATTCAGGATGAAAACCCATCAAATTTAATTGCATTTAATTTATAAATGAAACATTCACACATGCACATACTGATTTGTATCACATAAATAGTATGCAGTTTCATGTGCTGGTGAGAAAACAATAAACCAACAGTGTTTCCAATGGTATTGCCATTTGCCCTTCTCCATCCAAGCAAATAATTTCATCTCCAACATGTTCTGAAATTTTCCTGGTCAGAGAACCATTTATGCCTTTCCACCATTTCTTCTCCTTTGAAGAATTATTTTCTAGGTAAGGTGAAAGCAGAGCTTGGGAGATCTGGTTAGCCTGTCATCATGACCCTGGCATTTTTAGTTTGAGACTTTTAGTCCCACTGGGACTGCATTATCATCATTTTCACCGGCCTTCTCTCCATGCTGTGCAGGTAGATGGTCTTCCCCTGAACTTCAAAGGTCTTCATCTAAGTGCCTGGAAGTTGATTGGCTCTCAGAACAGGGCAGCAATCCTCCTTCTTCAGTAAGAACCCTCGTTTTCACAGCAAGCGACACCACTAAGTTGATATGCAAAATCAGATTGACAGTCACAAAAATATGTCCTTCTAAATCTTATTTCCCAGCATCAGCCCTTTGCTCTTTTGTCTTTTCAAATAGAACGATTGTAATGGTTATCTCAGCCATGCACCTGAAGTGGTTATGCAGTATTATTCCAGCTTGTCACAGAGTTTTGAAGACTTTACCTGGAGTTTCCCTTTGGGTCATCACTCCATTTCTAAATGTTTCTTCCAGTTGGTTCTCTCCCTCCTGATTAGAAAGCAGTTTGTGCCTACAGCCACATAGTTGCTATTATTTGATGAAAAGCGCTTTACTGTTAATAATGAAAAAGTATGGAGAAGATTCAGTCCCTTTGCGCTGCTTAAAGGTCAGGCACAATCACTACCCAAGGTATTGTCAAATTCCCCCCATCTCAGAAGATTAAACTTTTTCCTTTTTTTTTTCTCCTCTTAAAGCTGTTCTCCTGTGGAAGCAACTCCCCATACCTTAGCTGTCTGGTGAATTCTCTGTTTAGATTAAACATGATGTGGCTCTTCAGGAAGATCTCTTCCCTCCACCTCTTTACACCAACTGGAGAAATGCTGGGACTGCCAGTCTCCTCACAGAGAATTTCACATTCTGCATTGAATTTTTTAAAAGAAAGATAGTGGGATCATGCATAAAAAAATCTCATTTTCTCTAAGAGCTTCCTCAAAAGCACTGAAATAACAATGACGACTTACCTGTCAAATGTGCTAATAGTTGATATCTGCAGATGAGACACTTCAATCACTTTTTGCACAATACTGTTTCCCATATTTCTAGAAATCACTAATTGCATTTGGAAGAGCTATTCTGCAGTTTTTACTTTACTAGTGACTCACTCCAGCAAGTATCCTACACTAAGGCTTTTCTGCAGTTACTCAGAGTATAAAGGACATAGACAGTCTTCCTTGCTTCCTTTGAATGAAAAAAAAAAAAAAAAAAAGCTGACTATCTTTATGTAACTGTTCATTCAGATATGTTGTCTAAATGTAAATTCAGTGTCCTCTTTTACTGCTCAAAATATACTGTAACTAAGGGGAATGCAAGGTGAGAGAACTGACAGAGAAGCACTCTGCTACTTGCAATTTTTTGTGCTGCACAGAATTAATGGAATTAGGAGTATTTGCCTATAAATAATGTTAAGGGAGAAATACCCTCTGAGCAATCCTGGCACAGAGGTACCTGGAAAATAAACATGCCCAGTGTCTTTAAGATGAAATATCAATAAGGTAACCCATATCTTATAGGTTCTAGAGTACTTATACAGACATCTGTTTAATATCTGTTTATTAGTTTGTCACCGATAAGATTGAAAACATTATAATCTGTCACATTACTGAAATTGACATATTTGTCTATGCATTGTAGGTTTAATTTCCCAAATTTACTTCTGAATAATTGAATTATCATTTAAAATTACTGGTTTTGTGTTTGTTGGTGTGTTTGCATGTAGGTAGAAACCAAGCTGATGGAGCACAGACAAGCTTCCCCTGATTATCTTTGTCTGTTTGAGATTTGAAAACAGAAAACAATTTCTTTCACCTTAATTCAGTGACATCTCATTCTGTGTTATTATTCATTGTTTTGTTATTACTGCCTCAATTATTATTAGTTTTCCAAGAAAAAAAAATGCATGTGATTTCTAATTTTGGTTATGATGGGTTATTGACATTACTTCCACATGTATAATTTATTCCCATTATGTCTCTTGCTTTTACCTAGTTGCAAATGTATATATATACATTTATACTTATTTCATGGCTGTGTGAACAAAGTTGCCTAGAGTGTGGATACATATTCTTCTCAGCTTTTCCTGCCAGCAATAGCCCTTTTTTTTCACTACCTACAACTACACAATTCTGTTACAGTTTCATTTACATTTCACAGTTACTACTTTTTCCTGAGGGCAAAGCCCAACCTTTAATGAGTTTATCCTCTAGAGTACAGATCCAATAGTAAAGCTCCTGTGCAATCACGCACTTCTGTGCACCCCCAAAACTGTGCCAATCTCAGATGCTTGGTGAATACTGGGGTCCAGAAATGAGGTGGAACAACTCCTTAGTCTGTTGAAGTCCCTTATTCTGAGGCTAATGTCCATCTAAATGAGACCATCACAACTGGGTTTCAGTGGCTGTCTTGTTGTCTTCACTAGCATTTTAAACAGGAACCAGACGATTTGTCTGGGAAATCTGTTACCAAGGCAGATTTCCTAGATCTCATTTAGCAAACTAGGGCTATGTTTTTAATCATACTTCTCTTACCTTCCAGTTTGCTTTAAGTCAAACTAGTCAGGAGCTGCAGTGCAGGATGCTGTCCCTGGCCTCATGATTTTCATATTCCCTTCTGCTCACTGGCTTGGCTTTGTCAGTACTGACAGAAGTTAGGTGCTGCTCTGTTTCATTTTTTTGTACACCAGTGACAAGTGCTGTCTCAAGCTTAGGGGGAGTAGGGTATGTGCAAAAGCAGAAATGTGAAATGAAGCAAGATATCTGGTGAGTACATACCTTTCCAGAGATACATGAGCTTCAAATGCATACATCTGATGCACACCTAAATAATCTCCTAAGTACTTTTTGAAACGTGACTTTATCATTTGCAGTGATCCCCTAACAGATGAGGAACAAGCCTTTAGTTTTGGTATTCTTTTATAGTGCACTGTGATATGCTGATGAAAATCTGAAAGAAGGGAGACATTTCTTTCTTTCCGTCCTACTTGCCAAAGATATGTCGTTCACTGATTATTGAAGGCAATGGGTTGAAACCTGAGTGGATAAACCTTTACAATTAATTGAAAGGCACAGTGCCCAAATGTAGGTACCTCCTCTTTTCAAAAGACATTTTGGAAATTGCTAGTTCATCCTGCCGGGTTTGTATGTTTCTTAGACCACAGAAGATAAGGCTTTGCTATAAGACAAGTTTAGGTACAAAATAATAATTTAGCTTATTCCATCATATTCTGTCTCTAATATTAATTGCAAAATTGAAGCAGTAGTAAGTTTCTAAGACCACAAAAAAAAAAAAAAGTGAATATTTGCTTGTATTTGCTAATAATTCTCTTTTGACTCTTTAGTATCTTGGCTAGTGTGGCCTTTATCTAGCCTCTCAGCTGAAGAGCTACTCTTGTTACTAGAGGTGGTTGTTTTTCCCTCTTCACAAGGACATATAACTAAATACTTTGATCACCTCTTCCAGTATTTAGGCATTTGGACATCACTTGAATATGGGAAGGAAAGTCTGAATTACTTCTTTAACTCTCCTTTCTGAGATTGTCTTAACTTAATTTCCATTCTATTACCTGATTTGCATGCTGATTCTGTCTACTTGTCTGGGTTTTCCTGGCTCACTGTCTCCTTAAAAAACTGTGATAAATTTTACCTAGGATATATAATGAAAATATTAATTGTACACTGAACAATGTACACTATATTCAGTTCAAACTAGCCTTTCATGGTAAGAATTGCATAAAGTTCAAGCATAACACATTAATACAATAAAATTGGCTTTGAGTGCTGTGGGGTTTTTTTTGTTTTGGTTTGTGTTTTAACCTGCATTACTTCCCTGCCAATTCCTTCACAGAGTGTTCCTAAAGCAAGCTGTAAAAAACTTAAAGGATAAACTGAAAAGAAACAGATGCTTAATGTTTTCATTTCATATTTAAGTGGTGTGGCTGCATTATTAAATTTTGCATGGCACTTGATTTTTAATGAGGCCTTAATGCAATGTTTGAGTAAAATCTTCACGGAGGTATTGTTCACTGGTATTCACACTAATATCACATTAATTTATCATGTTCAGTTGTTACAATAAATACTACATGAATAATTAATGATAGGGTGCTACAATAAATTGCTGACACTTTTAATAAGTTGTTTCTTTTTAATAGTTTAGTTAGTATTCATTGCAAAATCATCAATTACGGTTAATATACTTTGTCATGTTGTAGCAATGAGTTAATTTCCATTGAGATTGAAACATAAGTGGGAACCTTGTTAGCCTGAATGGCAGTGGAGATTTCTGTGAGACCCTTGAGATCTGGCATTCATTGTTTTCTTTAAATTGTCTGTAGCATAAAATTTGAATTTGAGTTCACCTTTGAAAAGGCAAACTAAGTCTGAAAATTGTTAGTCATTTTTAGCTAGTGTTTAGGCAGAGAGAGCTCTCAGTTAAGAGCTGCTCATGAGCAAGAAATCTTACATCAGTAGCTGCATCTCTGAATCTTCAGACAATAATAAGGATGTACATGTATCCGGAATCCACTGTGTTTGGCAACTCTATATTTAAATGCTGTCACATTTAAATTTTTAAATCTTTAGGTTGTTTTCTATTTCATACAATATAATTCATAAAGTTATTTAATAATTTCAAAATAATTTCTATTGACCTTATAACCCTGCATTTTTATAAATACAATTGAAAGTTGTTTTTTTAATCTGTTTTTTAACCCCTCATTTTTCTGTCAATAGTTGATAGCAAATTGAATATTTGTTTTAGTGTTTGAGTCTTACTGTACATGAATCTTCAAAACATGGTGCAGTATGTTAATTACACATTTTAGTTGTCTCTCAAAACTGAAAATTTGGTATTCAGGAAATACTAACAAATTCCAGCTGGTGCATAGTGGGCACTCTGACTCTATTTCCAAAATGAAAAGGAGTGATTTGCATGAGACTTTAATCACCTTAATGTGAGACCTGGTTAAGAAATTTTAATCACCTATAGTTGGAAGGAATAAGGATTGCCTCAGGTTGCCCTTTTGCCTTCTTTCTACATTTTAAAATTCCATATGCTAAATATTTTTTTTCTTGATAAGACAAATAGTGTAGGGATGTTATCTTCATAGCTTATTATCCAATGATACTAGAGAGAGTAGACAAAAATATCAAAAAATATATATTAAATTTTTAAAAAATACCCTCACCCTGGATTCTGCTAATATTCTGAGGCCAATTATTATTATAGGATTTGTTTTGAGAACCTGACTGGTGTCTTATGTCAGCGGCATATGTATTGAAAACTAATTAAGCAAACTTCAGAAAGGACTTTACCTGCTGTTTAGTCCTTCCTTTCCTATTCCATTATTCTTTGCAATGGAATGGTACAAAAAATGTGGAATAAGAGGTTTGTTTTCAGAAGGCGTTTCAGTAAGGTTTTCAGTGAGGTGTTCTAACCTCACCATCATCATATAGGTGTTGCTTAAAGAACACTAAGAGAGGCTTACATGCACATGCTTTGTTAGTACAGTCCATCGCTGATGACCTACCTTCACTTGAAATCTATCTTAGAGAAGCAAACAAGGGGAAAAAAAAATTGAGAGAGAGAAAAAAAAAGGGAAAGCCAGTCTTCAGGAAACAGCTGGGATGTGGAAGACATCTCTCCAGTAAAGGTAGTGGTGACAATGATGTAAAAATAAAAAAGCCAACATCTTCCTGCTTTCTCCCTAGTACAGTTATATTTTTCATGCAGACTTGCTCAAGCTTCTCAATGGTAGCTTATGACACTGTTAGCGCTGACTATAGCGTGTGTGGATGCTACAGACTAAATAGTTAAGCTTTGTGCATGTACATTATTGTGTAATATTTATTGTGTATTAAAATAACTATTGTCTGCTCGTTATCCACTAGGCTCTATTCCAACAGGCTAAAAGCCACCAGGTTCTGAGTGATCTTAGTGTAGAGTTACAGGCTAAAAGCTACACAGAAAAAGAGTGAGAAGTGGGGTAAGTACAGTATGATTTAAAAATCAGTTGCGGTCACTTTTTAGGAGAAACCCAGCATAAAAGTGGTTCTGAATTCAGCAATGCCGCTTGAGAGCAAGAGCACTTGTGTACCCGAGTGAAGGCACTGCCACAGCAGCCTGGCAGTGTGTAGAGGAAAGGTTACAGGCTCACATGTGCAGGGCTGGCTGAGAACTGGAGATGAAGGACTACAAACATTACAAAGATTAAGGCACTGTGCAATAGAGGTGCTGTGGAAACTCCATGTGCAACTCAGATTGATGCAGCATTCCAGTTAACAGGAAGCTTTATCTCCTTGCACTGCATCTGAGTTTGTACATGAAGCTGTTCTTGAGTCCAGTCACGTATTGTGTCTGCCCTGCTCAGCTTTAGAAACTCCTTAGTCAATGGCTGTAGAGAAACCCTAAGTTTTTTCTACTCTGTGAAGAGAGCGCATACAATGCTTAGTTAAGCTTTATCCATTATTCCCTTTGCTTTTGTTTTAATGTTGCATGACTGTCCTACTGGGTAACCATATTGTCCAACAGAAACACAAAGAATTCTGAATTGTCTGAGCTCAGCTTCTTCTCGGGGGGATTGGACTAGATGATCTTCCGAGGTCTCTTCCAATCTCTCACATTCTGAGATTCTGTGAACTGGTGCACGATTTTGTAAATACAGCAAAGGTATTCTACACTCAGTAGAGTGCTTTGTGGCAGAGAAGCCTTTAAACTGACGATGTACTACTTTTATTTGATCTCGGCTTTGGAGATCTGCTTGAAATCCTGTCAGACCTTTTAGCAAGATGTATGGAAGAAAAATAATAAAGCAAAGTTTTCCATTAAACAAAGTTATCATTACATTTTACATGAACTGTATTTCAAAGCATTTCAAGAATCCGTGAATTTTGTTTGGTTTGTAGAGTTTGTATTCATATGCAGGAAGTGTTTTATGATCTTCAAAAGATATACCCTCTGCAGTTTCCTTTTATCCAATTTCAAGTGAGACAATGAAAGAAGAAGAAAAAAAGTTACTTATGTAAATAGAATCTAAGTGACTTTATTAAGCAAAAGAACAAAGAATGGGATCAAGTATCTGTCCTAGACAGATTGCTCTCACTGCAAGGGAATAAAAGAACAGTTTGATAAGGTAGCATTTTCCAGTCTGCTGCAGTTAGACGACTCAGAAACTGTAGTGAAAGTAAAGCATATAGTTCCTCCTCTAAAACATTTTACATGTAGACATAGGTGGTAAACACTCAATAAGGGTATACTTTTTGAATTCTAAGGTGGATAATTTTGCTTTTGTAATAAATAAATAAAATTAACTTTGAGAAGCACGCAGGATTCAAAAATTATAATAGAGAATTAGATTAATCTTTTATCTGCTTCCTGCCTTTTGAAATGTAGATCCAGTGCCATACCGATTTTTTTTTCTTTTAAAAGGTGAGTTTAAGGGACCTTGTCTTTTGGATGGTGTGGTTTGGCAGACCTCCATAGTCTGTCAGATTTGAGAAGTGAAAAATCTGAATTGGAACCACATAAATAGGTGACATTTACAGAACAGATTTCATTTAGTCCATGTTAGTTTAAGCTATGTAACAAGCTGTTTAGATGTGATGATAGTAACTTTTTTAAGCGCTAACCACCAAACTATGTAGAAAGAGTTTGGAGCTGAGATTTTTAGAGAATTTTTTCTTCGTTTGTAAACAAAAGCACAAACATCTGTAGCACTATGAGCACATTTTTATTTCAATTAGCTGCATTAAATTAGTATGCATTACAACTCAGTTACAGTACAATTTTGCTGCATATATAAGACTGTATCCTTATGGAAAGTCATTCTCTCTTGCTCCTCACCTTCAGTTAAGGATGCACAGCTGTTCACTAAGGACATCAGAAAGGTATCCCCTGTTCTTAAGTTACAGATACTTAAAATCTAATGTTTTATAATGGAAATAAAAATACATATTTTGGTTTTTTTTAATGTCTGAATGGTCCTTTTGTAGCTCTACTTCAGGTTAGGAAACTAGATTAGCTAGGAAGTTTTTAACATCTGTTTAGTGCTACTCAAGTGCTTAGAATCTAATTATTTTGCAGTCTCAGTAAAGTTTCATATTTATGCTCACTTTTTCTTTATAATCCAACTCCAATTAAACAGACCCTTTTAATGTGAAAACAAACACTGAATTTTAGAAATCTTGTGAAAATAGAGTAGGTGCTATTTCATGTTACTTCTGTAAGAATGTGCCTTTCTTTCTTTCTTTCTCCCTCAGACTCAAAACAATTGTGTTGCCAGTGGCAACTTTCCTAGAGGAAAGAGAAGTCTCTCCCATCCTTGCGAATGGAAACTCTTTGTCATTTCTTATGATATTTAATGAATTATCAGACTTTTGCTTTCATGAGACAAGATTCCCTACTAGGGTTCTTTATTTGTTTAATTTTGCTCAAACCAGACTTTTGTACATATTCTCTGTTGATAAACTCTCCTGGATTACCCATACTTTTGTTTTTGCCACAAAATATGTTCAAAATACCTAAATAAATTGAGGTAAATTTTATGATAAAGTGACAACTGGATCTTTTCTCTTTAATCTAAAGATTAGATTTAGGTGCCACTAACCATATTGATAGTAAAAAACCTGGAAACTTTGAATCAATTTATTTTGCATCTTGAAAAATCAAGTGGATTACTACAGAAACAAAGGAAAGGTAGGAAAGCAAAATAAAGAAGGGATCTGTATTACATCATAATACATATTTCAGTGCTACATCTTTTTTGTAGCAATTTTTAGGTATTATGTGCAGATTTAAAGTTCTTAAATCGTACCTACATTAATACTATTATACTAGTCCAGGCACATCACATAATCTGCCAAAGAGCATTCTGAAATACATTAGTTTTCTTTAAAGGCTACAGGTGGAGGAGCTAGTCCTGAAAATACTATTTACATAGACCATGCTCAGTAGGTATGTAATAGTACACCTGTTCACTTAAATTCACACTGATTTTTCCAAGACACGGTTGTGGATCAAAGTATGGAGACAGAATATCAACAGTAATTACTTTAAGATCAGTAAAGATTGTTTTTCATGGCACATTCTGTACTTGTCAATGTTTGCATAATTCGAAGACTTGTAGATACTAATACTGATATAGTTGATTTTTATGAGAGGAAGGGTGCATATGGTTAATATTCAGTGAATCATAGTTAACAAATGAAAATACAAGCAGATACAAGATTTTTTTTTCTCATGTAAGGGGCATGATAAATCTTTTCTCTTTCATCTGTGTGGGCTGGGAAGGCAGATCGTTCTCCAAAGATGAGGGCAGGTCTCTGGAACTCAAAAGGAATCTGGAAGGCATTAAAGAAAAAGTAGTGGCATGAAATGGTAAAAGGATGTCCTCTGTAGCCAAGAAGTAAAGCTCTCTTTCAAGATCATATGATAAGTTTTGTCTGCTTAACCTGAGGTACTAAAATCAGTAGTTACTCACAGAGCACATGTACTAGATAAGGAATCTTGCATGACATGCTTCAAGGGTGATAGGGAGTTTTTTATTTTTCAGTTACCATAGGTGGATGAGCTATCACTTCCTTACGCAAAACTTCATGACTTGATCTTTCCTCAAGAATGTAAGAGATGTGGCTTCATTTCCTTTGTTTCTGTAAAATAATTTAAAATTATATCTGGTGCCTCCTAGCAGAATGATCTTGCCAATGTGGCTAAAGGCTGTTGTTTCATTTTGCATAAAGAATTAAAGATTAATTGCAGGTGATGAAAATGGAAGGGAACATGAATATATTTTTCCAGTCTAGTAGTTTGATACTCACATGGTAACAGTGAATGTTGATTCGTGGGTTATTTCAGAATTTGATTTCCCAACTGTTTAATGTATGAATTTACTTCAAGATGCGTTCCTCCTCCCCTGTTTAATGCCCTACACATTATGTTAAAGAGATTAGCCATTTGCACACTTTGTGACTGACTGATTTTCTAATCCCTTTATGTGAAGCAGAAGTCATAGGAGATGCATGTTTAAATCCCCAGAGGCAAAGTGAATTGAATTTAGGTGTCACACATTCTGTCTGCCTGTGTTAATTACTGTATAAAAAAGCAGCAGTGGTATCAGCCACTGTAGAGAGGTACTTTTAAAGAAAAAAAGCATGAAATTTCCTGTACTGCTGAGTATAATATTAGGGCTTTGAAGGGAAGAGATGCCTTTGACTGAGTAAGCTTTTCCTACTGACAAGACCAGACTCAGTATTGCTGTTGTGGCTGCTTTTTTGAGTTTCTAGTTCCTCATTATATGTAGGGAGCTAGTGCAGGTCTGCATTGCAATCTGGATTAGAAAAATACTCAATTGAAGTCCTTAGGGCATAATGTCCTTTGTATATCTGAGCATTGATCACAAACAAAAGAGATTTCAGATGTTAGAACACCAGATCTGCAAAAGATTGAAAAAATTCACCCAAACCTCCAGGCAAAGAAGTTGAGGGAACTAATTAAACATGGTCTTAACTTGATATCCTAACATTATCAAAAAGTGGCAAGAAAACCTTAACCTGAACTGTGAGATGTTTTGTATAATTTTCCTATTGAGGGAAGGAAGTTGTCAAAGAAGGCCTTGCTTTCCTTTGGAAACCTCTTTCTTGAGGCTATGTCAGTGATTTACTGACTTGAGGTGAGCTAGGAAACTTGACTAGTTAGAGGACATGAGCAAACCTTTGTCATGATAACAAAAGGAATTATAGGGTCTGATGGAACTGCATAGCTGTCAAATATTGGTTGTTAGGCCATTTTTAAGCATTTTAAATATTTGTTTGAACAGTACACGATTATTATTTTCTGTCTTTGGATGTTTTCATTTATGTGCTGAAATTTATATTACACATTTGGAATAACTTTATTAATCTTCATTCAGAACTCAAACTGAACCCATGGGCTAGAACATACCACTCTTCCTACACTGTATTATTTTCTTTACTGGGGAGGAATGTCAAAAATGTCTACCCATGAAAGTGTCAATAAGTTCTTCCTACAGATGGCTGTGAAAAAGACTCACCTACTCTTTACCTGAAAAAGAAGGGGGCTGTCTGCTTTTCCCTAAATGATGTCAATAAGCATTGGCTTGGGTTTTAGTTTTTTGGTTTTATTCTTGCTGGAGAAGAAAATATCTGAATGCTCTTGATTTATTGCCAGATTGTTTTATTGTAACAGCTCATTGTCTCCGTTCTCTAATATCTGTTTTTAAAGCTGAACAGGGAAGTAAGTGAAATCAATGTTACATTTTTTTGAAATGTTGCTACAATAACTATATTTCAACAAAACATCTGATTTAATGGAATCCAGCTAACCTACATTTTAGGTTAGTCTGACGGAAGGACCAAGTGATAAACTGGAGGTAAAGGGAATTACATAAAAGCACCTAAGTGCATATAATAAATGTACCCAGTGAAATGCAGGAGATAGCAACATTGGTAGGGTTTCTGGGAGTTTGTCTTACAGATGAAATCTGACAGAAATATACTTTTCCCAGATAACGCGTTAGAATTTTCATAGAGGCTAAATATTACTTCAAATAACCCATATTTTCCTGAAATGGATAATTCACTTTTTTTTCTTTTTTTTTTCTTTCTTTTTTTTTTTTTTTTAATGTGTCTATTTTCTTTAGCTGAATGTGGAGCAACTGTCTCTGGAAATGAAGGAACATTGCTGTCTCCAAATTTTCCATCTAATTATGACAACAACCATGAATGTATTTATAAAATTGAAACAGAGGCTGGAAAAGGGATCCATCTTAGAGCCAGGAGCTTTCAGCTGCATGAGGGAGATATTGTTAAGGTAAAAAGAAAATAATTTCACTCTCTATCATGCTCAACATTTGTATTGCTTGAACAACTCTGGTTTTAACACCAATTATTTTTATTTTCATTTCACCTTCTTATACAAAGTGAATAAATTATATGTGGGTAGCATCACTTTCTTTATACTAGATTCAGTTATTTTTTTCTAGATTCAAATAAACTATAGATGATAGTAAGAGTTCAGTTACATTTACAATGGTTAAAATCTAAAAAGAAAACCTAAAATGTGATCTTGTATTTTGAATACTAAAGTGTCTATATTATTTTCTGCTTGTGGTAATACTTACAAGTGTAGCACAGTGATTACTTAGCAAAGGACAAGTTTTAATTTTGGTACATTTTTGTTACATTTTAATTTTTGTATTTTATTTGTCTTGCACAGAACTGGTATTTTTTTTCAAATTAATTAATTTGCTCATTTTAATAGAAAGACACTAGCTAACATAGAGCATTGTAATATTGACTGAAACTGAAATTAAAGAAGATGGTTTTCATTCTTTATGTTGTAGGTAACCTTTGAAGCTTGGTCTAAATATAGACAGATTTTGAACATGTAATGTACTTTTCCACAGCATGGTCATTATCTCTCTTTTCTTAAGAATGGCTGCTGCATTCTTCTATGGACTGAAAATTATTACATTCATCTGAAGTGTTGAGCATACATTAAATTAGTCTTTCAAATTTATGTCTCTAAATTTTCAGAGCTTATTAATACTTCAAATCACCAAGTATTCAGAATTCAGTTAACAACTTGCTGTCTGGAGATCTCACAGCAACGCATTTAACATGTTAGAAATTGCTGCCTACGTTTCTAAGTTGATGTTACTATTTTTATTTGCACTGAATGCTTCCCACAAGGAGTTTAAAGATATCATTGTTATGGATCAAATTTTGGTGGCTATACTTTTATCCATTTTGTCATGTTAAAACACTCCTTAGGTAAATAAATGTGACAACTGAATTTTAATTTATACATTTCCTGCAAAGTACAAGGCATTTAGGCTTGTGATGAAGGTGGAGAGGAAAAAAACAAAACAAAACTAAAACAACCTTCCCTTTAAGTATTGTCTTTATTAATATAGATGGTCATATCTTTGCTGTTATACCTGTTATTTTTAGCAAGTATGAAATCAGCAAAACTTTAACAGTCTCCAATAGTATTAGAAAGCTGCAATCAAAAGAACAACATTTTCTCCATTTTTACCCACACACAAAATCATTGATAATAAACTCTTCCATGCTTGTGTGGCCACTATGTATGAAACACTGAAAGACCTTGGCCTATGTTTTTCCTTTTAGATCAAAGAGAATTGAGTAGGTGGGAAAGATATGTGCTCTATCTTGTCCTTTGCTCTCATCTTGCCTGGTCTGACAGTGCAGTTCCCCAAAGGTGTTTTTGCTCTGAACAGATGCAGCGGACAAGAAAGAACTTAACTGCCCACTGAGCTGCTTGGATAGGGTACCTAAGTCTCCCAGAAGCTTTGCGTATATCAATATTATAAATAATTTAATAAATTACTTGAACAACAACAACAAAAAAGTAGAAAGCCCTAAACAAACATTCAAAAAACTCCGGTATCCTTCAGAACACTTCATGAGTAATGTCAAGCATGCTTAGAGATATTCCGTGGAGATATAAGATTTGCCTGAGAGAAAGCTGTTCTGAGCAATCTGTTAGATACTTTCTTCTTTCATATATCTGTTAGCGCAATACTCCTGAGGATCCACAGGAAGCAAATGCAAAATTATGGTGATGTCTGTACTGCAAGGCTTGCTCTCTGGTTCTGAGGCAACTGGCACGGCACAATTTCCATTTATACAAGTAATTTCCCTTCCCCCATAGCCTCTCCATAACCTGCATTTATAAAAGTAAAGTCTATTTCCTCTCCACTCCCATGCCAGGATGTCCTTGTACGTATTTCCATTGAAATCAGACCTTGATGTAGCCCCTAAACTTACCCAGGCATTGTCTGGAAGACAGCCATAAGGAGCAGGTCAAAATCTTGACTGAAAATGTGCCAGAGGTTGAACGGAGTGTACAACTGAATGTTGTGTGTTTAGGGTTATGTCCTAGCTTTGTTTGTATTAGTGGCTTAAGTATCTCTAGTATTCAGGTTTTAGAAAGCTGTCCATGCAGTTTCTGATTTCTTTAGTTAATCTATAGGAGATATTCTTCTAGAATGAAATAAATGTTTTTTTCCAGTCTTGCCATACGTCATGAGATGATACTGACTGCCTGCTTACCACTAGAAAGACACTTTATGATAAAGTCTACCAGCTGAAAGTAGAGAACATTCCAGCAACCTAGCATAGGAAGCCAACATGAAGAATTTTTGTTTTCCAAAATAATCCCAGTTTTCTTAGAAACGTAAGAGTTACCTTGCTGAGTTGAACCAAGTGGTCCGTCTAGCTTAGTATGCTTTATCTGAAAAGAGTGATAGGTGGTTTTATGTAGGTAAAATATGCAAGCTCGGCCACTGTCTGTGCTCCACTGCCTGTATGCTCCCTCAACATCCACAGCTGTTGGGTTAAGTTAGACCACACTTTGCTGTCTCTTCCATCTGCTACTGACATGTTGTCTTTGAATTTTAGTAGTCCTTTACATTAGCTGATACTACTAGAAACCTCTTCTATGACAACAAATCCTAGAAGTGCACTATATACTGTGTAAAGAAGTAGTTTCATCTTCATCTGAGTATGTGAGAAATAAATGTTCATGTGCTCTCACTAGATCTACAATCTGAGCAGTTGGGAAATTAAGACACTCTCCAAAAGCTTACCTTTCCCACAGCTTTGGCGGGGCTGCGGAATTCTGAAGTTTGCTTTCTTTCCTATCGGTACCCTAAAGACGAGCTGTTATAAACACCAGCCTTCTGTCTCGTGTCTGCACTGAAGAAAGCCCCAAGACTGCCTTGCAGGCAGCTTGCAAGGGATGCACTGAGGCCTAAGAATATTTCTAAACCTTGTCCTGAAATATAGGACATTTTCCCACCTGAACATCTAACTCTGATTTTAAAGAAAATAGGTAATGTTGAACTGGGTGCAGGTGCCCAGACGCTGGCATCGGAAGGCTGCAGGAGGGTCTCTGTGAGGAGAGGAGAGGCCGGGGCTGCCCCGTGCCGGACACAGCCGGTTCCAGCCGGCTCCAGCCCACCCACCGCAGGGCACGGCTGAGCCCCGCTGACAGGGTGGGGCTGCCTCGGGGAGAACATGTGTAAGAAAGGGCAAAAAATGCTGCACAGTAGTGTGTGAGAAATAGGAGTGAGGAAAAAACTGTGAGAAACAATCCTGATAATGATAAGGCCAACCCACCACAAATGTCTTACGAAGTATATAATATCGCTGTTTGTTTGAGGTACTATCACTAAGAATTCCAGGAGGATTTAATGAAAATATTTGGGAATATATATAGGAAGATACATAGCAATGTCAGGAAGCTATACAGGAATTCTCTCTCAAACCATCAAGGTAATATTTTAAAAGCATTTCCCTTTAGGGTGATTTTATGCCATAAAATTCTCTGCAATTAAGGAAAATTACAAAGTTTAGTTGTAAGTAATTTATTTTTACTGTCCGAATGAGAAACTGGAGTTTAAGAAAATTTAGCCAGCATTTCTTCCTCCTTCAGGTGAGTGTCCGTTTTTGCATCCCCACAGCAGGTGCAGATACATTAGCACTGTTCCTAGAGCATTTCACCTCCAGAGTAATTGTAACACTGTCCTCTTCTCTTGCCAGCTTATTTTAATCGCAGCAGTAGAGCCAGCACTTCCTTTTCAGTTCCTCACAAATGTTTAGGTGAAATGGGCTGTCCCTGGCTGCTCTGGCTACATTTATCCTAGCACGCCAAACAATGCTGTGATCATTCCCTGCTGCCCCGAGGCCAGTTTCCGCAGGTTGGCTACATCCAGGACATTAAGCTCTCTAATCTTACAAAACAAGGTGGCTTACTCAAACTGTCCATCAGAAACAGTCCCTGACCTATGCAGCTCCTGGAGTAAAGCTTTCTCAGGAAAGATTTGTGAGGGTGTTAGGTCTGTATTAAATCTGCGCCAAGGATGTACTAACAATAAATACTATGTAGACAGTCCATTTGTGATGACTGAACTCCTACTCTGGCACTGTTTACTTGCTTTGAAAATATAAACCACGTCCAGCTGTATATATTCGGCTAGGTTTGCTGTTGGCACAAGTGGGAACACCGAGGCTGGATGCATAGGGAATTACAAATAATTTACAAGAGTATTTCTGACATCAGTAAGGAAGGGTCAAAACTAATGCTTTCAAGGAGAGTACATGCAAGGTAATGACTTAAATCATAGGCAAAGCTTTCTATAGCTGTGGCAAAGTTTGAACTTGAATTAGCAGGAAAGAAATCTGAACTCAAGTGAAGAAATAGAAACATAATCACCTTCTTTGAGGCATATGGCAAGACTAAGTACCTGGATTATCTGTTTATTTTAAAGGTTATCCTTTCTCACTCACTAACACTTCAGCTTCTCTGTCTGCCACTTGAAATTTCATAATTCTCTAAAGTGGCTATTCGTGGTGAAATCTTTATAATGCAATCACCATGAATTTGTTAGGGGTTAGAGTAAAACCAGAATGCAATTTCATGTCTTTCATCTATTTGGCCAAATAGACCTTCCTTATTTCTTCATTACAGAGAAAATAGTAATTGTAGCATGTGAATTATATTTCAAAAATGAGTTAAACATGTGCACTATATATGGGTTAATAGTTACAATGTCTAGAGTAGCATATTAATTGTGTTCTCTGGCTCTGGAGAGAGTCACATATGACAGAACACAATGGTTGCACACAAGCTGCCTATTGGGAATGGTCCTTGGCCCACACTTATTACCAAACCATGACCACGGATTGTTTAGGGAAAATGCTTTTTCTTTCCCAGGGATGGTTCAAATAGGTTATCAGTATAGACGATGGATATTCAGTGCTTACATTTGCTCACTAACATGGTTTCAATTACTAGAGCAGACGTGTACCTACTGTCTGTAATGTTAACAAGAGCTGGACAAGTGTCACCAGTTAAAAGTTGTCGTGGACTTTTACATCTGCTTTCACATGATCCCTCGTGTCTCATTTTTATTTAATAAAATAATGTATTAATTTTTGTCTGGATTCATCTTGAGAGATATTATTATTTAACTTGTGATCCTCGGGTAGGAAGAGTATCTATAAGAGTTGGTGAAGTAGAACACTTGGAACAGGATATCTAAAGGACAATTGTAGTAACTAGCTCTTTTTTTTTTTCTTTTAAAGATGAATAAAAATAACTTTTATTTTAACAAAGATGCCATTTTTTATTAATGACAATTAAAAGTAGATAATGCCATTCAAAGTAATATCTCTAAAACCAAGTAAAATATATCTGTGCTTTTTGCATAAGATGACTTTTCAGAATATTGTTTAAAAATAAATCTTACGCTGAACTAATGCTTGTTTGTTTTATACAATATATTTCCAGCTCTGACAAATAAAGTGCAATCAATGCATGAAAATGATCTGGACTCTCACACAACTTAAAGTAATATTTCTGCCAAGCAGACATTAAATGTGTTACTGCTTTCACAAATCTTAAATAAAATTGATTGTGTTTTCTGATAGGTCATCTATGTGCCCTGATGAAAGACAATCTTTGCCTTAGTAATAAGGATGGGATGTATTGTTCTATCAATGTTTAGCATAACATATTATTTTTAAAAGCGTCTTTTACAGAAGTCCATTATTTATATCTATGTATGTTAATTAAACTAAATTTATGCTTTTATCTTAACAAATCTTTATGCATGTTGTTTTAATATTTAATTTTGTTAATGTTGACATTTGAGACGAATGAAGTACTTTCAAGACATTCATCTATATTGCTGGTATGCTGGTATTTTCTCCACTGAGAAAATGGGTTTGCTTTTAACTGCTAGTCAACATCCATAAATGTAGTTGCAGTGGCCTGTCCTCTCAAAAGATGAATTTCTAAATTTCATTAGTAGATCTAACTGGACATTCAAATAAGAAAAAGTGTCAGTGACTCAAATGTAGCAATTTAGATGCTTAAATGCGTCACTGCCTGCTTCTGGCTGGGATCAGTATAAATCCTCCCTGTACCGCAAGGTCTGAGACTGGAGAAATTAAGATCCAGAGCTTAGGATATTTATTGTAATTGTGGCTTTTTGCATTAGTTGTCTACAGTAACTCTAGAACATGTGAGATCAGGGTAAATTATCTTTTACTTCATATTAGAAACCAGCTGTTCAGATCCATTACTTGCTTTTGTATAAGCGTCCACGTGATATATGTTATGGTTTGGAAGTATGAAACACAATCCATATTTGCCTATCATTTTATGAGAAAGTACAGGTGATTTATTTAATATGGAGAAGGAATTAGCTTTCTTTTTTTAACTCATCTTGAGACAAAAAAAACAACAGAAAACTATTTTGGCACTTTATGTCTTTCAAGATTCTGCAATAAGCAAAAATAATTTTTCACTCCCTTTCCAATACTAATTCTTTGTACTTGTCCTGTATTGGTGAACAATCAAAAGGATGTTCTTATTCATTCTAGCATTTGAACAATCACAGAGGTTAATACTGTTGATTTTGTCCTCCACTGAAAGTTTTCAGTAAAGTAACATCGTAAATAAGAAGATCTCTTCACTTAGTTTGGAAGTAGACTCACATATCTTCTTGAAGACCTATCTTTGTTTGTTAAAACCTATAGTAAAACAAAAAGTACTGCAGGCTCATAGTCTGAAATAAAAGGTGACAGATTGACTTTAAAACGTCAGTTCTGCTGCTGATATCTCCAGACAGGAGAGAACAGAGTAGAATGGGGTTTACTTCTTACAGCCTTACTTCAATTGTGATTTCAGAAATTTTACTTCTGTTAGCCTTTGTGAATAATCATGAAAAATAATCTGAGCTTATGAAACCTCAGAAGACAGAGTCGTGTGTAAATATTAATTTCATTCAATGTTAGTTCACAAAACTGAAAAGGAAAAAAGACTATAAAGCACCTTAAAGGTGACAGAATATTTTGTTTTTCACTGAACTGGATAACCAAGTTGCATGTACCTCACAAAATGGAATTTTAACTTCTTGGAGAAACTATTGGCGATACATATCTAACTTTGGAAGTATTGTATAAAGATAAACTAGCATTTTTCAAGTATTTAGATTTGATGTCCAGTTTCATCCTACTATTTTGTTTCTTCAAGGTGTATGATGGAAAAGACAGTTCTTCACGCTCTCTGGGATCCTTCACCAAAAATGACATGATGGGAGTTATCCTTAATAGCACCTCTAACCATTTGTGGATAGAGTTTAATACCAATGGATCTGATACTGACCAAGGATTTCAGCTCACTTACACAAGTAAGTAGCTCACAAATATGGCCTGATTGACTGTTTTGTGGGGAAATGTGTATTTCTCAGGTGCAGTGATTTCTCATGGAATGGTGAAGATAATTTCCTGGAAAGTGCTGTGGTTAGCAGACTGAATTTTAATTGCCTACATGGCTGGATAGGTGTTAGTAATTTAAGAACGTTACTAAAAGCAAAATTGTAACCTTTTGAATTTAGAATGCATTATTAGTTTGAAGACTTAACAAACACTGGGGTTTGATAACGAGTCAATTGTGACACGTGGGTTGAATATATTAGTGTTATACTGCAGCAGAAAACTTTGACAGTGCGAGATTTTAAAAACAGAACTTTCAATCCCTGCAGTCAAATTTAAAAAGAAAGAAAGAAAAGAAAAAAAAAAGAGTACAAATGAGAATAAAAAGGATAAAAGGATGCACTGTGTCTGGCTACAGACTCTTAACGTGTCCTGACTGTTTGTATCAGGGTGGAGCATGCTAGGAGACCTGAGTGAACAAATTTTGACAAACGGTGCACTTGTCACACAGTTTACATGTAATTAACTTAAGTAATTTAGCTGGCAAAACAATGAGTCTTTTGGGGGAGATAACTCTGGGGATAACTAGTTTGTCCAACACACATAAACAGATATTTTGTTAAAGTTTCAAGGAATCTCCAAGTACCCTCTGCCTTCAGTTTTTCACCATTTACATCAGCTTCCATGAGCTCCTGTTAATCCTGCAGAGCAGAGCACCACATCGTACAGTGGCACAGAACCAGAATCGTAGCTCTTTCTAGCAATCTGCTGGTTTCCCTTTGGATAGGAGCCAGCTGTGAAATAAGCAGCAATCACTCACTTTCCCTTCTGTCTTTCTGCTGTGCCTGGTAAATCTGAAATCTTATCATCCTGCCTTTTGCTTTTTTTTTCCTTACAGAACCATAAGGGAAAAGAAGGTTTATCTGACTAGATGAAATGTATTAAAGTAATTTCTTTTTTTTTTTTTTTAAGCTAGTTAGTATATATTCTTTCATTATGTTTCAGAATCCAGAAAGAACCACTAGGTAATCTACTCTGATTTGCCCACAGAGGCTGTAGAATTTTTCCTTTGAAAAAAGGAACAAAACATTTGTTGTAAAAAGTCTTATTTTAAGGGCTCTGATTTCAAGGGACTTGAATCAGTTCCTTTCAAATTCTGCTGCAGTGATCAGTTCCACCTACCATTTAGAAATAGCATTTTATTTAAAGATGGGATTTTGCTTAATTTCTGCATCCAATAGCTTGATTTTGTTACACTTCAGTTTGTGATTCTAATAAGATTTGTTCTCCCCTAGCAGATTTTCCTATGTGAGTTAACATATGATAATTCATGTCTTAAGGCTATTTTTTCCTGGTTGTTGGATTAGTTTTGAACTGCTGTTTTCTATTCTTCCAAATATTTTTACATTTTCTGAAGTGTGTAAACAGAATTTGACAGTCTTCTAACAGTAATCTTGGCAACACTGTGTACAGAGTCAAAACTCACTTTCCTGTCTTCATAACATTTTCCCTTTTTTTGTTCCCAAATATCTCATTTAATATGTCTCATGTGATAAATTTGCAGCAGTTCATGTTGAAATGTTTATCTGTAATTACTTTTCCTCGCTCCTGCTCTTACATGAGACAGTCCCCATTTGTAAATACAGTCTAATTCCTTACTTTTCACATGTATTTTCAGGAAACCAAATTCAAGAAAATATATTTTGAGATACTGACCATCTAACCAGGTGTTTTCCGTCAACTGTAACAAGAAAGCATATTCTGTGTTATTACCAAACACTTCAGAGTGGGACTTTTCACTATTTAGAAATTGATACAAGCAGAAGCTGCATTCTTTTGGAACACTTTGAAAATTGGCTGCAGTGGTGACTCCCATTCTTTTTCTGAAGGCATCCAATCCTAGCAATATTTTAATCAGATATTTCATGAATTTTTGCTCATTTTTTAGTGGGATTGGACTTTTTTGGTGCAGTTCCTATGCAATTACTAAACAAATGCATCTATTTTGCACGTGGTAAATGCATCAAACACAAAATTATAATTATCTGTTTGGATTAATCATACTGTAGTTTACAGCTGGAATTAACTTCCCTGAAAATTACTCTGTAGTTTGTTTATTCAATTTTCAGACTGAAATTTAATGCCAGATACTTTAAAATTACTAAAACACAGGAAAAAAAGTTAAAAGGGTGTTAAAATGTGGTCTCACTGAAGGAAATGAGAAATATGTATACTGGGGGGAATCAAACTGAATATTAAATATCATACGACTGTTAGAGCTATCAGAAGTGACGGTGTAATAAATCTAGTGGTAGATCAATTCTGTTTGTTTCGTATCTGGTTGCTGAGTTCTTACTGTCCAAAAGGGCAATTAACTGCCATTATTTGTTGGTCTTTGTAGTACATTCTTCCCATTAACGCTATTGAAATTAAGATCGGTGCAGCTTTGAAGCATAGATTTTAGAACTATTGCAATGTTTTATTAAAAAGACTAACTTAAAAGGTTACTGTTTCATTTCTGTGCAAATACCTTTCCATCTTTTTCAACACTCTAAATTCTGTGGATGATCTTAAATTTACAAATACAACAGCAGAAAAAGCTAATGATCCATGAGAACTGAAATGTGGATAGAGAAACTTTTATTTCTGTTTTCAGAACCTCATTATAACATAAAACAGAATTCTGCAAAGTCAGAATCTGAGTGGTTTTTATAAATTGTAGAAATTGGAGTGTAAGCAGATATTAGAAGGAAATCTATAAAGGATTCAAATTCTAATGAAATCTGCTATACAGGAAATTGCTTCAGGGTAAGAACAATACTGAATGGAAGCTAGAAGTTATAGTGATTTTATTCTTTGACCTGTAACTACAAGATGGTTTCAAGGAAATGGATCTAGCATGATGGATAGAGAGGTTTCTTTACTGTAAAGGATCATGAAAAAATCTGTGTTCTTTCTCAGCTGTTTTGAGAAACTAAGAAATATTTTGACTGAAGACTGAAATTATAGTGATTGTATTTAAGGAAGATGCTTCAGAAAAATTGAGAAAATAACATTTTGTTAATATTTTAGCCTGAGATTGGTGGGCTAAATGTATACAAATGAGAGTCAATGAAACTCTAATTTAAGCAATAACTGAATCTGAGTCTACCAGAGAAGAAAAAAACAAGAGGAATAAAGAAGAAAACTTGTCTACTTCTTGTTAAACAAGTTTATAGAAATTCACTCCCTTAAACTAGGGTGAAAATGTGTTAGGATGAATAAGGGAAAGTTTCTGTTTTCACTTGTAGTACCACCACACTTGTGAGAGAGAATGACTGTGAACATTCATATCTCAGTGCTGAGGAAATGACAACGTAAAGTTGATGGGACTAAATTTTTTGCTTGAGGATTATCTCAGGTTTCAGTAGATTATTCCATTTTAAAGGTCTTTTGTATACCAATGACACAGAAAGTAAGTCAGTCTTCCAATATGAGAAGTTAGTGGATTATTTTAGTTTTAAGGATTGCAACCACCGTTTTACAAATTTTCCTTTATGTTATTTGTTACTTCTCTCAATCAAAGCTTGCAAAAATAGCGAAGTTTTTTTTTTTGGTCAACCTCCCCAGTAATTTTTTTTTTTTTTTTAACCATCATGGGGAAGTGTTTGTAAAATCCAAGGAACAAAAAAAGACTTTTAAGATGGCTTTAATTCCCTTTAATTAACAGAGATGTGCATGTAAAAACGCAAGTTTATACATGTTGTAGCCACAACTGACTCCTGACAGTTACTTTTTTTTTGGTTAACAAAATGTCAGTTCTTCTTTCATAATTTCAGTCTTACAATTTGGAGGATTTTTTTTCCCCCTGTCCAGTTACAACTTCTTTCCCTGAGGCACCTCTAGATTTTGTGAGGAAGAGAAGATGTAGCCATAGGCATTCCCACAGCTGGACCTACCTTTCCTGTTCACTGCTCAGTTAGATTTGGCCGTTCTGGTTTAAAGATGCCAGTGCTTTGTGATGTCATGTCAGTAGTATTTAATGTTAAATTGACATTCAAATTAAAATGAAATCTTACTGATGCCACGCAGTGGCAGACAGTAGAAGCAAAACAGCTGTCTGATAGAAGTAACAGACTGAAACTTTAAATAAGGAGCAATGTAGTACAGCCTCTGAATAACAAGCAAGCAGTCTCCCTGCAGTGTCTAACCACTCCCCTATCACAGTCCTGACACAAGAGGAATTTTAACAGCAGCTGTTTTGACTCATCATGGGGAGAACTGAACTTACTCTCACTTGTGTCACAAAGTGAACATAGTCTCACTTTTCTTAGCTTTTGGAAAAAAACCCACAACAGTCCCTCCACACTTTATCATAGATGTCATATACAAATGTATTGTGACACTCTGAGTACTGCGTGGTGCTGACTGCTCTGTGATCTATATGGAGTTGTAGAGATCACAGAATACTCAGCCATATGCAGTACTTCCACAGTGATCACTCTTAACTCCTGTGAAGGTAACTTGTACAGTAATTTTACTTGGTTCTTATTTGGTGCACGTAGTTGTCAATGCAAAAATTACTGTCACAATTTCTGTTTGCCAGTAGCTGTGTCATTGATTATCTTTTAAAGACATTGTTGTTTTATTTATGTGTCCAAAATTCATAAAAATAGGGTAAAACACTCAAAAACATCTTCACATCTCAAAACAAAGGCTGCAACAAAGAAGGCAGTGTCTGTCCTTCCTGTTCAAATACTGTCCATCCTTGTTTTCTCAGTAAAAGTTCCCACACAACTGAGAAGAAATTTTTTTCTACAACAGCTAGAACTCTCAAAACTCATTTCTTCTTGTGGTGCCTGAAGATGGGTGTCTGTATTCATTATACCATCCACCCACATCCTCAGAAAGTATCCCGGGGTTGTGATATGTAAGGAGCTTTACCACTGTGTAGAACTGCTCTTAGGCTCTCCTCAGACCTGAGGGCTTTTACCAAATTCCTTGCACTGGCAGATGCCTGTCTGAGATAGTATGAAGTTGCTCTCTGTCCTTCTCCAGACATCTGCCTTTTTAGGTGCAGCTTATCTATCTCTCTGTGGCAATTTCATGGTTTCTCAGTCTTGTGCAGGATATAATAGGAGCAAAAGCTTCACTTACCTGCACAATAAGCCTTGGAGTCCATTGTAATGAGTTAGTGGAATGGTCCATCCAGGAATACTGGCAGATATTATCTGTAGGAACATGCCTGGCTGCACTGGGCCACTCAGCAGCGTGTTCTGCCTCACAACAGACTCCTGTGTGCTTCAGAAACACGCAGAACTAGTTACAGACTTTATAAAGAAAACCATTCAGAGATTTGTGGCATATTCTGTAGCTACTTTTTAACTTTCTCGAGGCCTTTCACGCATCTGTTCCTGATTCACTGCTGTAGAATATATATATATATAAAATAGATCCATGTTAGTTCCTCAATACTTGTCTTTTATTTGTATCCTCCATTTCCCTATGATGTGAAATTAGATATTTTCCTGCACTTCTGTGCTAAGATGGAAATGAGAGCTAGAAAAATTCTCACTAAGGATTTGTCTTTCTGAGAGTGAATGTTATCAGATCTTAATGTAATGTTAACTTCCGCCAATTTTGAATCCATGATAATTTATTTCACTGAAAGCAGATTTCTGGGTGGCTATCATTTCTGCCAGAACGCTGGGCAAGATTCGGGCCCTTGAGCTGTGCTCAACTCCATAGAACTTGCATCAAATTCTATCTAGTGTTCCTAAAAGAAAACTGATTTAGGATTGTGCATGGCTAGTGTCCTGGTTTCAGTTGAGACAGAGTTAACTTTCTTCGTTGTAGCTAGTGTGAGGCTGTACTTTGCATTTGTGCTGAGAAGAAGGCTGATAACATACTGGTGTTTACAGTTGCTGCCAGGACAGTCAAGGACTTCTCAGCTTCTCTGCTGTGCCAGTGTCTGCAGGGGCAGGAGAAGCTGGGAGGGAGCACAGCCCCAATTACTAGCCTAGGATTCAACCTTAGGTTTAGGATTGAGACCCAAATTGGTCAATGGTGTATTCCATATCATGTCCGTCATGCCCAGTATATAGATGAGGCTCTGTCTGGAAGAGCTCTCTCTTGCTCTCAGTTGTCTCCCTCTGGGTCACCCCTCTCTCAGGGTCATCTTGGTCTCTTGGACACTCAGGCTCTTATCTCCTTTCCGGGATTGCAGTTTCAGAACTGTCCCTGCTCCAGGATCGTTGGCTGGGAACGGACTAAACCTTGGTCATCGGGTAGTGAGCAGCTGTACTATGTATCACTCGTTTGTATATTTGTACATATTACTAGTATTGTTATAATAATTATTATTTTCAGTATTATGGTATTTTAGTTATTAAATTTTTGTTATCTCAACCCATGAGTCTCTCTTCCCTTTTACCTCTTTAATCCTCTCCCCCATCTCTGGGAGGGGGAAGAGGGAGGGTTAGCGAGTAGTTGCGGGTTTGGTTGCCAATCAGGTTTTTTTTTAAATGTAGGTGTAATATTTTTATTTGCATTTATCATCCTCTATATTCAGCATGCATAGTTAGCAGTTTTACAGTATTCTTTTAGTTGGTCTCAAGATATACTTTTCAGTTTGAGAAAATAAATTATGAAACATTTCTCAGATATGATGCACTGGTTTGGCATTGATACTCTTCTGTTATTGCTAAAGACTTAGTTGTAATTTTCAGTTTAAGGTCTGTGCTATAAACATTCTCTACCGCTACATCTTTCAAAGGTTAGTGCACATTAATGCGTTAAAGGTGAATCTGAATTAGCATAATCTGAATGTATATAAATGGTTTAAGCCTGGAAATTAATTTAAGAGAATCCTGAACTGAAATGTAATTTAGTTCATTTCCTATTCTACAGTAATTGAAAATGTTAAAGGAATGTCAGTGAAAACAACGTTCTGAAGCTGCAAACTCAGTCAATTATCCTAGCACACAAACAGACTCAAATTCAATGGCTTTGCCTCAGGCTATATAGTTTCAGTTGAGCAGAACAATCCAGTAATGAAAAGAAGCTCTTGCAGTTTCCTTTCAGTAACTGCTTGGTGCATAAGATCTGTTCACACTACAGTAAAAATGCAAGACAAAATTAAATTAAAATAAACAAAAGACAAAAATAATGAACTTATCTTAACCTATACATATATATATTCGCAGGTCATTTTAGGAACAGTATAATGCGACTAGACAAATTAATGTAAGCTGTACTGCATGTGTAGAAAAACTATACCGAAAGAAAGTCAAAGCTGCAAAACTGAGAAGTAAAAATGTAATAAATGCCAAAAGAAAGGCTTGTTAGAAATTTTAATTCAGTTCACCCATGAACAAGAATTATGATATCCTGTTTAATAATGTGATCACATCATAGTCTTTTCTTTTCCTCCATGCCGTCTCCCCTTCCCCCCCAAAAAAAAAGTAAACTCCCTTCTGCTCCCGATGTATTCAATACCTACATAATCTGGCCACATTTTCAAGTTTATGCTTCTGCTCTGCCCTGAATGATATGTCTATTCAGGGCAACATGATAAGGGAAGATTTTTTTTTTTTTAAATCTTATTTTGTGAAAATCATAAGGTTTCATGAAATTAAATTGGAAATAATTTACATTCAGTTTTAAAGCTTACGGAAAAAAAAATCCTGAATAAGGCATTCAGGATTTTGAGTACAGAAGTCCTTATTAGGGTTTTCCATTGGAGTGAATTTCAAAACAACAGGTTTTTTGCTTTTGTTTTCTTTCTTCTGTTCAGATTGAAACTGAACTTCAGTTTCACAACCTAATTCATTAAATGGTTCCTCTGTATGGGTCTACCTCACAGGATAAATAACATATCAAATTGTGTAGTCTAAAAATAATTTAGATAAAATTAGGAGATAAGGAATTGCTGTTTAAAACGAAAAACACCTAACGGTTACCTGTTTCTCTGTTTGCATGGCATATAGTGGCTTGCTTTCATGTCATTTTTTTTCCTGCAGCCAAAGTTCCCAATACCCCAAAATTAAAGGAAAAAACCTTATATTATTAGAAAGTAAGCAGAATACATGAAAATATATTTTGCAAACAGAAGATATGAAGAGAATATACGTATGAAGAGAGTATATGAAATTAAGCATAATTTCATATAATCATAAACAGTATGGTGTAATCTGTATTTTTAGAGGCATACCTTAAAGTTTTGAAACTTTTTGGCAAAGAAACAAAATGAAGCATCATGTATGAACATTTTTAAAAACAAAAAGCTATAGATTAATCGAGAAAGCTTATAAGTAAAAAAAACAAAAAACAAAAAACAAAAAAAACCCACAAACCCAAAAACCCTCCCCCTAAAACCCCAAAACTTTGCATAAACTTGAATTACATTGTTCTTATGACAGTTTGTATATCTGAGATTCTTTTCCACTTTTCATTAAAAGACTTTTTAAATAAACTATGAAACTGCTGAATTTAATAAACAGAGTATGTGCCAAATATTTTTTTTTTCTAAGACAGTAACAATGAAAACTATTTTGTTTGGTGAATATAAGCATTGTATTAATCTACAATTTGAAAAGTTAAATTATCACCTGGCTTGGAGATAAAAATGCTGGCATGGTGATGTTTGTGCCACAGTTTGGCATTCTGCCCGTCTCAGGAAAATCTTCCCAAAGTTGTGAAGATATAAAATTTTACATAGCTAGATTTGATGTGAGCACATCCTACCCTATGAATGAGCACTCCAAAGTATTTTTTTTTTTTTTAATGAGGGCTCTCAGTAGCTGTGGATTGGGATGGAGGTGAATGGTTTGTCCGTTGTACTGAGTTTGTCTGGGATGGAGTTAGTTTTCTTCAGCTAATGCTGATCAGTGCTTGGACAGTGTTACTGTGCCACCCTAGGAGGTAGGCTTGGGGTGGGCATCAGGGTGGGAGTTGACACAGCCAGGACAGATGACGTGAACTGAACAATGAGATATTTTGTACTGTGTAGAAAGGCAATGTTGGAGACAAAAAGACTGAGATACACATGTAAGAGAAGAGGAGAGCAAGAGAAGTTCTCCAAGAAACGTTGGAAGCATATAGAACGGAGGACTGAGACACCACTGACAAGAAGAAGGTTGCAAGAATGAAACTGGGAAGATGAGGAATCACAAAAAATAGAACAGTAGTGGCATGCTGTGACAGCAGTACAGACTGAATAGTCCGTGGTTATTAAACTGTTTTCTCCAAAAACACTTGGAATGAAAACCGGGCTTCTATTTGAATTAAAATGCGTACATTGCAAATATACATCAACAAGATGATATTTTTTTTTTTAAAAAAGCTCTCTGAACATTTAATAAGAAAAGCATTTTATTTACTTTCCAATAACTACATAATTTATCATCCTTAAATCACTGAATTATTCCTCTTTGCATGGGATTAGAAAGAAGAAAGATGTTAACTTTTCCTCATTTTCAGTTAAGGAAAAAAGATTTGACATGAGGTATTAGAACATTTGAAAAAGCTAATTTGTTAAACATCATTTTGATTTGGGTCTGGTAATTGCCAATTATAACCTGTTGAAGGACTATTGACTTTTCTATATATGGGTCAGAGATTCTTATCTGATGGAAAGCCACTAGTTTTTCCTGTTGTAATTATCGAGAAAAGAGCCACTTTTAAAAATCTCCTGTTACGAAGTTTAAAATGCAGTCATTCTTTGAATGTGAGAAAGAGAGGGGCTAGCAGTGATCACCATAAATGTCCATACACAAGTGTTCTTTTACATTTATATTGACATTATATCTTTAGAATACGAACATAAGATTTTTAGGTGATACCAATTCAGGTAGACTTCTTCAGTGTATTTGTTCTCATCTGCTGATGTTTGCATCCTAGCTATAGCATGTGATTGAAATTTACAAGGAGATTTCAGCTAAATGCATAATATCAGAAGTGCTGACCTAAAGGTTGTGTTACTTTAATATTAAAGAAATTATCACATTTGAAGAATTATTTCTGAGACCTTAGTGGGAACATAGACTTTCAATGAATTTGTCAATCCAGTGGCTTGAAGGACAGAATTTCTTTACCTTCTTTACCACCTCAACCTGAACTTTCTCTTTTTTTTTTAAAAAAAAAAAATCTACTTCTATGAAGCCATTATAGACTTTTCCATTATATGGATGTGCAGGTGGATTTACTGAGTTTTACCTGGGATTTGTTCCAAAGATTTGCAAATTTCCTTTGCTTTTCACAGGAAGTCTCCTTTTGGTTTGCAGTGAATCATTTCCTGTTTTCCAAGTTTTACATGAGCAGGCAGTAGTGTTCCTGACAATTTCTTCCCACTGCTGTAAATAGCAGAATTTTTCCATGAGCAAGAACTATCAGAAAGCTTAAGACACATGAACAGAACTGCCAATATGTTATTGTTCTTTACGTCTGACCTTCTTGCCTAATTTGGCCCCATGTTGGATAAAAAATTATTATATCCAGTTTAGGATTATTGGCTCAAGCATCTCTGTTTTGGGAATGAGAAGCTGCAGTTTATGAGATAAGGGCACCAAGTGTCATTATTATCCAGTTGTCTTACTGATACGCAGTTCCTTAAGCCAGGTAGATGATCTGCACTTAGAAACCTAGGATGATGAATGAACCTTTCTTGCAAGGTCCTTCTTGCTGCAATTCAAATGTAACATCCTTTAGGTGCCTTGTTGCTGATTTGCTAACTGTTAAATTTATGGAAGTGTAAACTATAACAGTCTGGTTATAAAATCTAAGCAACACAAATGTAAAGATATTGCGGATATCATAGCTGAAAAGGGGAGAACAGAAATTTTGAATAGGACATAAGGACACAAAGAATCTGGTTTGAAATTGGTAGGAAAAGGCCTTAAAACTTCTTGTAATATACTCATTACAGGAGAAAATTACAGAAAAGAGTTACTTTCTTTTAAATTTTATGCTCAAAAGACCTCTTACTGACATCATATATTAACATCACTATTTTACATGTTTCCCATGATTACATAAATTTTCTTAGGTATTGGTTATGTCAAGAAAAAGTGCTGAAACTCCTATTAGAAAGTGTTATCTATTGAATTACTGTCTCATCAGTATAGTCAAATATTAATTACCAATAGATTACAAAGCTTTTGAGAAATTCAAAGTGTGCCTCTCAATTTACAGAGAATACAAAGCAGTGGGTATCATTACGTATTGGGAACTCATTCTGCTGTACAAGCATATAGGAATACAACAGTTTATTTGAAAAACGTGGCTCCTTTGGTCTCTTTCAGATGATCTGTGTTAGAATGTAAAACGTTCAATCACCAGGACATAAGCGTATTTCAGCTCTCTTTAGAAAAACTTTACAGATCCAAGAGAAAGAGATCTGGAGCTAATTTTGCCCTGGTGCATACAGCCCATGCTTGTTTGTCATCTTAGACTCTTTAAAAGTTCATGTAAGTTTCTGAAACCTCACTATAGCCACATTATTCAAACACTTTTCTTTCTGTAGCCTTTTCTGTCATTCTAATTAGGTAGAGACTTTGTAACTGGGATGTTTTCCAATACATAAGATAGACTTTTTTTCTCTACAACTGTAGGTTTCAATAGCACATAAATGGTTCCAAGACGGAATGAAAATGCCAGGAACTCTCATTTTGAATTGCATTGATTCAATTAAATAGATTATGTTATGGATGTTTAAGATGTAACGACTGCAGAATGAGTATTTGTTGACATTTACATGCATTTAGAAATCCATTATAGACTCTGAACATTAACTCAAGTACCATTTCATACTTTTAATTACTCCTTGGTAGTTCAAAAATGATTCTGTGTAAAACATATAAATTATGTTTATGAGCTTAAATTGCTTGAAATTTAGATAATGTTAACAGAGTTCTAGATGTTTCCAATGTTTTCAAATTACCTTGCTTTTTAATATTAAAACATCTGTTAATATTTCCATGTATGTACTGAAATAAGATTATATATGCATTTGCCCTTCTCTTTTTGGAGCCATCTCAAAATATTTTACCACATCACTTTCAGAAGCTGAAAATAGATTATACATAATTTATGAGCTCTTTCATGGCGAGTAGAAATGAAAAGCTGAGCAGGGCCCACCCAGTCTATACTTACGGTATAGTAAGTAATATAGTTATTAGAGATTATTAAACACTATTTGGAGTCTCTTGGGGTGTGCTTTTAAGCCTTTAGTGCTTAATATATGAGCTGCAACAACTTTTTTATGTTCAGAATAATTAACTCCTCATGGCTTGTCTTCTGAAGTTTTTATGGCATTGTCAAACAAAAATTAATCCAACATAAAGCTTGCAAATAAAGTTAACCTGTCAAAAACTGTTGAACAAATTTGCACCATGGGACCACACTATTAAGGGCTATGATGTTGCATTTGTTTTACTATGGGTTCAATTATTTCTTCTATTTTAAAACTATTCTCTTCTATCTGAAAGAGTGATCAGGCATTGGAACAGGCTGCCCAGGGAAGTGGTGCTGTCACCACCCTAGGAGGTGTTCAAGAAATGTGTAGATGTGGTGCTTAGGGACATGGTTTAGTGAGTTAGGTGGTGTTGGGTTGACGGTTGGACTTGATGATCCTTGAGGTCTTTTCCAACCTTAATGATTCTATGATTCTATGATCTCCATGGATGAAGTTTCAATTGCCATAGTATACTTTGTGCCAAAGCATAAACAAAGTTTACTAAGCCAGAAAGAAAAAAAGGAAGGCATAAACGCCTGCAACCTAATTTCTTAGGTGCTCATAGTACACCTATATTCTGATCTTTAATAACAGTGTGTTTGTATGTTCTAAGACAGATATAATGTAACATGCTGTAGCATTCCTTTGTGTAGGAAGTAGCTCGCAATTCAGAGTGTCTTTGCTGCTTTTGTCCACTTTCTAGACCAGGAACTCATTACTTTTCTCGTAGTCTTTGTAGAAGTCTTAGTATTGAACTCAAGGTTAGAGTTTCCAAGTAGGGACCAAATACCTAAAGGCTGCTAATAGATAGTTTTTAGGTGCTTATTTTTTTGGTGTGTCTGGCTTTAAGAGAATGATTATTTCAAAATACCTTAGGACTTCTTCCAGAAATAGGAGTAGGAAATTATTTTTTTTTAGATTACTTATTTTTCATAATAGCCACTGTAGGTTTACACACAGTGTAAACACACACACACACACACATATATATATGGTTAGTAAACTGTATTCTTCCTTTCAAGACAGGTGAAGAGAACATTTGCAGATATCTCAGAACTTCATCAGCTTTTGTTAAAAGTATACTGAACTATCTATAATCCCTGAGAATTTGTTTCCCTTGGGGACATGAACACTCGCTTCTTCTACCTGAATTCGTATTGAAGACAGGTTTTGGAGGGTACAAACTTGAAGATGAACAGAAGGATGTGCTCCAGGAATGCACTTAGTACACTCCACCCTCTAATGGACACAAAAGCTTGTCCAAAGTAAAGCACTTTTGTACAGATAGTGTGGACATCGTTTCCTCAGCTTCATTGTTTCACTGCCCAGATTTGCTTCCACTGTACTGCACTACTTACTAATGTAGATAGAACCACAGTACCCATAATTATTAATCTGAGTAGAAAGAAGTTATAATTAATAGTCTACATACATTACAGACATGTCAATAATTTTCACCCTGTCAACTGGTATTTCTAGGTTCCTGATTATTTGTATCAAATATGACAGAGCAAATCGCGTTGGATAAATAATACCAGGAGGTGACAGTCAATCATCAAGATGTATTCTGTCTGGTTTTGTTTTAATGTAACTGTTTTTTATCCATTCATTGTTCTGATAATCCTATAATGAAACAGGAATAAGATAATAGGCAGCAATTTTCCAGTACAATAGTCTTTCTCAGCAGTAAGAATATTGGCAGAATTTCTCTGACTGCTAGCTCATTTCAGTGTCAGGTAAACCCTAGTACTTTGATTTTATGGAGCTCTTGTTTCTCCAGTGTGAGAAGTTCCCAGCATCTACCTTAACAGTGAAATTCTGTTCCAACATTTCAACAATGAGATTTCACAACAGTATGATCCTTTATGACAATTTACACCAGATGTACAAGAGCATCAGGAAAAAAGGGAATAGAAGGTTCTGGTTTTTTGTGTACGATGGGAAGGGGAAGAAATTGGATAAGAAGAGCTGGAAAGGCAGCTTGCCTGAGAAAGGACAGGACAAGATCCTGCTATATCTGCACATGATTAACAGCACCTACTTGCATGTGAAATACAACAATTTTTAATAGGCTTACTGAAAAACAAAGATAATCTTGCTTGTGGAAAAATGTGGTGACCATATGGCCACAAATTATGTACTGTCATTCTTATTTTTTTTTCTAGAGTATTCAAAGTGGCATTTAAAAAATCTTTCATAAAAAACAGCAGTTAGTTTGCTGGATGTCCTTACATGAATATTCTATTGTTAAGACACAAAAAGCAATAGTACTCTTTATTTTATCATACTGAGTGTTTGCACCTAATGTTTTTTCTATGCTTGAGAGTACCACTAGACTTTCCTGAATTAGCAATAATTAGAAGAAATCAAAATCAATATCAATATTCCAAGGTGCTCTTTTGATAGAAATATCTGAATAATCTAGAAAAAGCAGCAAATACTGAAAGGTTTAGTGTCTCAAGGATATTTAAATTTAGGTTTTATATTTTTGCTTCCAGTTAGATATTTTTATTTACATGTTATTTTTTTCTGTACTGTGTGTGAAATAGGAAATTGAATTCTGATACCCAAGACAGTGAGTGGTTATGTTCTCTACAATCAGCTTATCTAACACTTTGCCCCAAATTTTATTAGATTTGAGTTTAAAATAGACTGACAGAAAATCTTAACTCCTCTATTGATATTAATGCTCCCACAGAATCTCAAAAATAAGGTTTAGAAAGGCAATATGTTCTCTAAGGGGCTTCATGTCCTCTGACACATGCACAGGCTGAGAAAGTCCTGTATGTACTGTGGTATACTTAGACGCAGAGTCTTTACCAAAGCTGTTTCCTACTTATAATTTGCAGAGTTATTTTGTCATTTACAGATTCTACAGTTCAGTGAGTATTTGTAGAGTATGAAGAAGCAGGCAATTCACGTTGGGATAGTGCTATTGACAGGTAGAAAAGTCTTTCCACATTTGGAGAATGATGGCTTAAGAAGAGTTGTAAAAGAGTGCTAGATTTAGAGACACTTCATCTACATTTATGATATTTATAATAGTAAATGGACAAAATAATATAATTTCCTGTGACTAATCTGGACTAGTCTGAGGAGAGGAAGAGCCAGTAAGTAATTAACTAATTTATTCTTCTGTTGTTGCAACATTAATTCGGTTTTATGTCATATACAGAATTTCCAGGAAAACTTTATTTACGTATTTATTAATTTATTTCTTATTAGTGTTTTGTTTCTTTGTAAACACACACACCTACACAAATTTTTGTAATGAAAATCAATATATTTTAACATGTGGATATTATATACATACTACATATTTAGCAATATAGCAGAAGTAAATTTGGAACCATGTTAGCTAAAGTAATGCCAAAGTCTAGTAAATTATTTTACACATTTGATATTTTAGGCCTAAAATAAACAAAACCAAACAATTCTACTTGCAGCTCAGTCCTGTTTCAAAGCAAGAATAGAGAAAGTGCAGACATGCTGTGGGAGAGTTCTGTCAAACTTTTAAAGCTTGTGGTGAGATCTCTTTAACTCTTCACGTCAGTGAGATTTCAGGAGTCCTCAAGGTTCGTTACTGCAGATGAGGAGAAAATGGAATAGTGTATCTGCAATGTACACTGTACAAACAGATTGTAAAAAGGTAAACAGGCTAGGTTTTGCACCTTTCAGGAAGCCCTTATTCTGATGAATGAGGAGATTTAGTGCCTTTTATAGACACATCATCCTACAAAAGCAGCACTTCAAAAAGGAGGAAAGAGCAGAAATAAAATTCTCTGGAATTGCATAATATGTATTTACATACTGTCTTTATTTCAGCTGGGACAGAGTTAACTTTCTTCATAGTAGCTAGTAAGAGGCTATGCTTTGAGTTTGTGCTGAGAAGGTGGCTGATAACACACTGATGTTTATAGTTGCTGCCAGGACAGTCAAGGACTTTTCAGCTTCTCTGCTGTGCCAGTGTCTGCAGGTGCAGGAGAAGCTGGGAGGGAGCACAGCCCCAATTACTAGCCTAGGATTCAACCTTAGGTTTCAGACTGAGACAGAAATTGGCCAATGGTCTATTCCATATCATGCACATTGTACCCTGTATATAGATGAGGCTCAGTCCGGAAGTGCTCGCTCTTTTGGGTCATCCCCTCCATCTCCAGGTTGTTTCCCTCTGGGTCACCCCTCTTTCAGAGTTGTCTCACTCCCTCAGTCAGCTCTTGGTCTCTGGGACACTTGGGCTCTTTATCTCCATTCTGGGAGTGTGGTTTCAGGACTCTCCCTGCTCTGGGATTTTTAGCCGGGAATGGGCTGAGCGTTGGTCATCGGGTGGTGAGCAGTTTCACTGTGTGTCACTCATTTGTATATTTGTATATATTACTATTATTATTATTGACATTATTTTGTAAATTGTTTTGTAGTTTAGTTATTATTTTTTTCTTATCTCAACCCATGAGTCTCTTTTCCCTTTACTTCTTGAATTCTCTCCCTCATCCCCGGGAGGTGGGAGGCTGAGCAAGTGGTTGTTGTGGTGTTTTTCTGCTAGCCAGGATCAAAACTACCACACATATTTGTGCAAAACTGACTTGACAAATGGAATACATTAAATGATTGCAAGTTGGAACGATAATTTTATCCCAGCCTTAACATCTTCTGTAGTGAAGATGGCTACACAACAGACTAGAAGGGCTTGTTTGTCCAAAAGTTTGTTTCATTTAACCCAAATTTATCTGTTGCTATTATAAAAGATACTACCTCTCCCTGACAACCTTTTCTTCTTTATGTGGTAGAAGGTAGTGGAGTATCAATCTCTTGTGTAGCTTTCTAACTATACGTCGATCTTATGGAAAGTTTATTTCCCCACACACAAATTGATTCTTTAATCAGGGAAATTTGTCTGTCAGTCACATGCCACTGCCAATGATAACCAAATGTTGCACCTACCAAAGGATGGTAAAGTATCTAAGAGAAGGTGGCAAAGAAGTAGTGTTGCGCTGGCTCATGCTGTCAAATCCGCATTAAAATATCATCACATTATGTATCAAAAAATTTACATTTTCAGGGTCTTAAATACATATATGTTTAATAAGGAGATTAAAATAATGAAATATAGAAAGTTCAGCTCATCTGAGTGTCCTAATTATCTTTACTTTTTATGGTGAATGAAGAGAAATAGACCTTTTTAGAATTGCGTGGTTCATCCAGTTTATTTTAGGTATCTACTTTAGGATGAAATTAATCTTACCCCACAAGTTACTATTAACTCTAAAAGACAAACAACTGGCTTAGATATGGCTGTTTTATAACCGATGCTGAGAGATAGTTAAAAAGAATGCTACCCCTTTACTCTGAAAACTGAATATGTTTGCTTGTTCCTTTTTTGTCAAAAAAGTGAAATTGCAGGGATGTGCGAATATTCACATGGAAACAATCTTTTAACAAGGGAAAAATGATAAATCCCTATAATCCATTTGTACTGTGTGTGATTATACCTCGTGTAGAGAATTAGCTGAAAACAGCAAACTGAAGGGAAGACCAGCAGCCTGATTCAGAACGACTTAATGAAGCTGTTCAGTAAAATAAGGACAGCAAAATGCAAACCATTTGCAGAGTCAGAATTACTTCCTTGGGCTGGGGACGTGACAGTAATCAAGTAAGAATCCACAAAGAAAAATAATCTGGAGCTGAGAAAGATGTGTTTGGAACCACACTCTATATTGCTCCAAGAACTGGACCTCAAGGCAAAAGGAGAGATTTAGACTGCATCTTTACATTTTAGCAATGCTATATGGAGAAAATGCAGAGAGGAAAGGGTGAAATATGGAAAGAGCTGTAGCGACTCGGAGTAGAACTGCTCATTCCAAGGAGCACGGAGGGAGCTGTTTATGCCATTCAATGTGTTTATAGGCCAAAATGGGGGAATGCTAGTTGAAAATGAGTGTAGGAATATTTCTTCATTTTCAGCAGAGAAGAAACAAGCCATGCTATCTTGACACTAGCATGGAAGAAATAACCTTTGCATTTTCTTCCTGAGGTACCACTATGGTCTGCTGGCTTCGTTACAGAGACTAGATGAGGAGGTGAAGCACCCAGTTAGTGCCAAATACAGGGTCAATACTGAATAAAAAAGAATGAAAAAATAGAAGTGGTATGAATTAATAAATTGGTCACTAATCTCTTTTGGGATAGTGTAGATAACATGCTTTCTTCAATAAACTAATGCCATAATCAAATATCAAATGAATAATTAGTTTTTGGTGTTTCAGTTAGTTTCTGATTTACCCAAATTATATATAATTTATCTTTGGTCACTGTGGATGCCTCTAATCTAATTGAATCATGAGAATATAATTTGCATTGAGATCAGATCCATTGGCATTATATTTTGTTTGATATTTTATATCTGTGTCTTTTTTTCTCCTTTTCTCTTCCCATTTCTGTTTGCAGGTTTTGACCTAGTGAAGTGTGAAGATCCTGGCATACCAAATTATGGCTACAAGATCCGAGATGAAGGACATTTTATAGACACTGTAATTTTATACAGCTGTAATCCTGGCTATACGATGCATGGTAGTAGTATTATGACCTGCTTAAGTGGAGATCGAAGAGTTTGGGACAAACCTTTGCCTGCTTGCATAGGTAATATGGATTAGGACAATGAAAGATTTTGATCTGGTGTTTCACGAAAAAGATATTGTCTTTCTCTGCTTAATGATATGATAATAGTGTAAACATATTTTAAATTTCAAGTAAAGATTTAATGTGGACATCTCTGAAGCAGATGGCTGGCGACAAAACTGCTGGGAAACACTTCTTTCTATAGGGCAACCTTTGATGAAAGACTACTGCTTTGCTTCTGATGATATCCTGGGTCATCAAGTCTGATGTGCTATCCCAGGCAGTAGTATTGTCTAGATGCTTCACAAGCTAAAAAGCCTCATCATAAAGCAAATATAGATTTTTCTTACCTTATCAGAAATTATTTCAGCATCTCATTACTATGAAGCTAATTTCTAATTTTCATCCCACATGGGTGCATCATTTTATCTGCAAGCTCTTGAGTCATTGTTGCTATGCTAGAATACCCCATCAGAACCTTGAGGTAGACCTTTTCTCTAAGTATCATGTCTTCAAGTGTCTAAAACTGTGTTTCATTACAACCAACATAAATGATAAATAGAGGAGTACTAGGTGAGATGTAAAATAACTGAACAACAGCATAGCTATTACCCATTGCACCTTTGCTAGGCAGTTTCTCTCCTCCAGTTTTGCTTTCCCCTCCAGAAATTATCAGTGACTTCCCGAGTTTCACATGAAATTCCCATGAATTCTTGGGAAAGTCTCTTTCTATGTGTCTTCTCATGCTTAGTTTGTGCCTCTGCTGCCTGCTGCAGGCAGGTCACGAACTGCTTTCAGCACTTACTGACCTGCAGGATCCTTGCTTTTTGCCTCTCTCCCGTACTGGGTGCTCCATTCTCCATTCCAGGAGTTGCTTCCTGCAGAACACATTCACAGACTTGCAATCTACACAAAGAAGCAAGCTGTCTTCCTTTCGAAAGTTCTTTCCTTTCTTTCTTCAGTTTTATCTTATGCTATCACAGTTTTATGTCTTCCTAGTCTGATTTGACTGGCTTCCTTTTCTTCCTTTTTCTTAAGTTGTCATGAACTTCCACACATTTTCTTAATATCCTCCTGTTTGTGGAGACCTGTTCTTTTTTGCTTGTTGTGTTGTAGATCAGCATTTGATATTTGCTGTTCTCTTCAGTGACATTAACATTCATCAGTGTCTTTACAATCATTTAAATCTAATTCACAAAAAAATTAAAGCCCATATATAGACATTTTCCACATGTTCTACACCCAGTCGTTTGCAGCAATACACTGCTATATTGGTCTTAATATTTTCGTTTTTTCTATGTTCTAAACCTCTGTGAAGAAAACCAATGAATTCCTGTAATTCCTTCTCTAGAAGATTGTTATGGAATAGATTATTGGCCACTTTGGGTCTCAATCCCGAACCTAAGATCAAATCCTGGGCTAGTAACTGGGGCTGTGCTCCCTCCCAGCTTCTCCTGTTTGCAGACAGCCAGAGAAGCTGAAAGACCTTGGCAGCGGCATAAACATCACTTTTTATCAGCTTTCTTCTGAGGACAAATCCAAAACACAGCCTCTTGCTGGCTATTATGAAGAAAGTTAACTCTGTCTCAGCTTAACCCAGGACAATTATAGAACTTGTTTGAATATAAGTCCCTTCTATTCATTATAGCATAGCTATTTATTTTACATAGTACATTCTTTGAGGTTGTGATTTTACATTGTGCTCATTTCTCTATATAGAAAACAAACTTTTTGGATTTTTTGTTATGATGGCTTTTGAATGTTTATTTTGATCTGTTCCTAAAATGGATATTATTTTTTTCAAATGTATGAACTATGTAGTGTATCATCCCACGTTTTATCATGTTTTCTGTTTCTAAATAAGTCTTCTCAGAATTCTAAAACAAATCTGTCAATTAGCTGTAGTTCAAATAATTTTAGTTTCACTGAGTTATCTTGAATTCTTTGGTAAATACAGTACAGTATCAGTAATTTATTTATCTCTAGTTATCTATCACAGCAATTGCATTCTGAACTATCTTGTATAAAGAAAATTAACTGAAATCTTAATCAAAGTTTACATTTGAAGAAATTATGTACTAAGGCAGCTTTCTGCTGTGGTTTTATAAATAATATGTAGTTTTCTGAGTGATCAAATGAACAGAACAGGTAAGTAAATAACTTTCTTTTCTCAACAGTTGTTTTCCTTCTTGGTAGCAATTGGTTTGTCATCAGTGACTTGGTGGCATGTGTAAGACTTGTGATTGTTAAGAGTGTCACTGATAGATTACTTGGCCCAACTGCCATGGTTCTTTCATCGTCTGGGTCTTACGCTATGCTTGCTGTACAGCTGTGCTTGAAGAGTTCCCCATGGTAACATTTTTTAATACCACTGCTTGTAAGGGAACACCATAAATGAAGTAGGAATTCAGGTACATTACTTAATTAAAGTTACTGATCCTTTTTGCTTCAGTGCTGTCTGACTGTTACACAGTTCCAGTTTCATCTTTATATTGTCCAGACAACAGCATGATGCTCTAAACAAGCAATGTAAGCAACATTTGATTCTGGATGCTTAGCACTGCGATTGATCTCTCCACAAAGTTACGATAGAACTGGTAATAAAAATGTTTTAAACCAAATACTGCCTGCTTTCAAATTAGAGCTTTCTGATTATACTCTCTCACTTTGGGGGCATATGGCATTTAAAATTTAAATACTAAAGGAAATTACTAGGCAGTACCTAACTGCTTTAGGTAGCTACCTCTGCTGACATAATTAAACATGAAGTTATGTAGAAGTAACTTGAAAGCATGAAACTAAAGGCATTTTGACATTAGAATAACAGAGAAAGCAATTTTAATTACAAAACCCAACACTGTAAAGTCTGAATTTGAGCATTCCGTGTTACTTAGAAAAGCCAAACACGTTAGACAGGATATTTCTGAAGCATTTTTGCTCTCTTGCTGATGCTAAAATTGTACTTCTGTAGTCTCAGTTCATATTGAACTACTCTTGTCAGTAAAATAACATATCACAGAAGTATGGTTTATTGCTTTATAACAAGGTAAGAATGAGGTCATTGTATGTGCACTTTTAATTCATGTACATGTCCTGGTTTGTATGTATGTGTACTACTTCAGAGGTATTAGGTCACTCTGTTACCATTCTAGAAGGCAGAGAGATGTGGAATGAACAGAAAATGGAAGTGCAAAATATTATGGTCTTGTTAAAAATAAATGTAATCCTTACTTTGTAGCTGAGTGTGGCGGTCGAATTCATGCTGCTACATCAGGGCGCATTTTGTCCCCTGGTTACCCAGCACCATATGACAACAATCTTCATTGCACTTGGATTATCGAAGCAGATCCAGGAAAGACAATAAGGTACATGCTTAATTTCAATATTTATTGTTGACTTCAGTGTTTTATAAGTTATAGTCTATGCCTTGCATTCTCACACTCTTCTACACAATTTTTTGTTTATTAACTCCTCCTTACATTAATAAAGTTGATGCTTGTCATGCTGGCATTTATGAGTGCCATTTCTCTGGGGAACCTGGGTATCTAAGTCGTATAAGGGACACCTAGGCATCTAATTCAAAACTGTGAATTCTGTTAGATAATATCATCATCATAGAATCATAGAATGGTCTGGGTTGGAAGGGACCTTAAAGATCATCTAGTTCCAACCCCCCTGCAATGGGCAGGTACAGATCCCTCCAGACCAGGTTGCTCAAAGCCTCAGCCAGCCTGGCCTTGAACACCTCCAGGGATGGGGCATCCACAGCTTCTCTGGGCAACCTGTTCCAGTGCCTCACTATCCTCACTGTAAAAAAAATTTTCCTAATATCTAATCTAAATCTGCCCTCTTTCAACTTAAAACCATTACCTTTTGTCCTGTCACTACACTCCCTGGTAAAGACTGCCTCCACATCTTTCCTGTAGGCCTCCTTTAAGTGCTGGAAGGCTGCTACAGGTCTCCCCAGAGCCTCCTCTTCTCTAGGCTAAACAGCCCCAACTCTCTCAGCCTGTCCTCATATGGGAAGTGCTCCAGCCCTCTGATCATTTTCGTGTCCCTCCTCTGGACCTACTCTAGCAAGTCCATGTCTTTCCTGTGCTGAGGACTCCAGAGGTGGATGCAGACCAGGTGGGGTCTCACAAGAGTGGAGTAGAGGGGGAGAATCACCCAGGGTACGGTTGGCTTTCTGGGCTGCAAGTGCACATTGCTGGGTCATGTTCAGCTTCTCATCTTATATGACCTGTAAATCTTCGTTGTTGTAGAGTGGTGCACTGCTATGCTTTTTCTAGCTGTAAACAAGCTAAAGTGCCAAGCTGTCAACTGTGGTTTCGGAATTCTTCCCTAGAGTAATTGTAATGCCATTCTTTTATATCTTAGTGTCACATTCAATGTAATAATTTGTTTTAAATCAAATTCAGCACTATTTCCTAAATACATTACCTGAAGCAACCATAAAGTTTCTGACTCTCTGACAGGAGTGCTCAAGCATCAGGTATCTTGGACCTTGTTGGGTATCTATTAAGAACTGTCTTTTTGTCACGAATGCTTTTATCTGATGAGGATTTGATAATTAACAGCAGCAGCAGAGAAGATTAGTGCTATAAAGCTTTATATAAACTCAGATGTGTTTTCATTTTTTTCCTGCTCTCTTCCATCCTATCATTGTTAACGTATATAACATTTTGAATTATTTAAGTATCAGACTTTTTCCCCATAATCAATGGAATAATAAGAGCAACAGCATCTCAGAAGACATTGAGAATAACCAAATTTGAGAAAAATTATGAGATTTTAATAAGAAGTGCATAGAGGACTGAGAGAATGCTGAATAGATTGGGGCTGTAAGATTTCTCCACATAGAGTAGGTATAATAACAGAAAAAGGAAGAAATTAGAAGAATACAGAAAATGAGGTGCCTAAGGCATGAAATAAAGGTACGTGCCAATAACTGAATGATGGAGTCTAAATCTTTTTTTTCTATAACATTTTATGGAAAGATGATGGAAGGATTCAAGAACTCAGGCAGAAGGAAGTTAGTAATACAAGAAAAACTTCTGAAACTGTTTTTTGTCATCTGTTTGACATACCAGCAAGAAAGACTATCATACTTCGCTGTTGATGTATAGCTAAATCAATCAAGAGGAAGCAATAACAATATTTAAAGGCTATTTCAGCTCAGTTTTGCTGTTGTAACACTTAGATTCAAAAACTTCAAAATGGCAAATTCTGTTCAATATTCAAGTTAGTTTGAGACTGCAACAGGAAGTTGCTGTGAAAGCAAGAATGTAACAAAAACATTTAACTTCTAATCAGGATAGATAATCTTAATTTATATAATTTTAACATAATTTATTAATACTAATATGTTTAATTATGTGCAACAGAGATTATTTTTATACCCCAGTGACAGAAGTATGTGATTTCCAGTAAGTGTGTTACTTCAGAATATTAGCTATTTGTTTATTTAAAGCAAAAAGTTACCAAACAGTAAGCTGTTTCATTATTCGGTTTATGTGGACAATAGTTTTAACTCATCATTTAAATGAAAATTGTTACTTTCTAAAATTAAACAGGCAAAACAGTCAAGAAAACTTCACTGAGAAGTTTTTTTCCTTTTTTAGTAATCCTGTTTCACTAAGCCAAATAATGAATTCACTCCATCATAGTGATTTCAATGCATCGTCTACATTAAAACGACAATTTTCAGATTAATGAGTTCCAAGTAATGACAAACATAGTGAAGACGTATCAACACACAAGTGTTTGAAATAAAAAAGAAAGAAGATTTTGTATTTACCTGTTAGATTTCTTGAATGTTAAAAATGTAAACAGTCAGAACATGAAGTCAAGGCACATATTTTGACTGATAATACAGTATTCTTGAACACCTTTCTAAGTGTAATACATCACCTGGAGATAAATCCAGATTATTCTACTGTAATACAATTTTATATTTTATTAATTTTGGCACAAGGAGAGGTAGGATAATACTTTTTCTCATCTTGTATTGGAAAGAAAATGCCATTCTGACAGAATTTCCTGTGCTATGTATGGTACTGTCCAGTAACTGCTGCTTTTTTTTCAGTTGCATATGGTTCAAAACAATCAGTATTCTTCGTATCCTCATTTGAAAAAAAGAGAGGAAATCTGACAAAATCATAGTTCTTGTCCCTTAAAATATCTATAATAAAAGTAAGTTAATTTATAGAACAAGTGCTATGTGCCCCATAATGTCGTTTTCTGTAATTCCAGCATTTATAGAACAGAATAGCATCTCTCTTAGAAGATCAGCTCTTCAGTCCTAAACAGTATCTCAAAACTAAGTACAGTTTGGAAGTGATTGCTTGGAGTTTTGTGTAATTGTGTTTAATGAGTAATGTGTAGTGCTTTTACTTTCTCTTTGCAGTCTGCATTTTATTGTTTTTGACACTGAGGTTGCTCATGACATCTTGAAGGTATGGGATGGGCCTATTGAGAGCAGCATACTTCTGAAAGAGTGGAGTGGCTCAGCCCTTCCAGAGGATATTCACAGCACTTTCAACTCATTAACATTACAATTTGACAGTGACTTCTTCATCAGCAAATCAGGCTTCTCCATTCAGTTTTCAAGTATGTAAATATTTTTTCATCTCAAATACAATAATTGTATACACCATTTTTATACATTACTCTTATATATATGAAATGTTTCTTATCTTACAACTTCCTCAGTCTTTAAGAAAAATATTATATTTTAGTTATTTTATATATTTATGCAAATAGCAATGACTGGGGTGAATTTTATTATTTGCTTTGAATGTTTAAATTTTCTTATTCCTTTTGTACAGGAACCACATGTCTAGTAGTACCTAATTAGCATTATTTAACAAGTCAAAATGGGTTTGTAGATACATAGGTTTTCTTCTGCACTGATAGTTTTAAGTGTTCCCACCAGTGCTACCTAATAATATATTATTTTGTGTATATACTTTATGTTGTTTGAGAGTTTTTTTCTCATAACATTGGTTGCATGATGCATCATTTTTATGACCTTAACCACTGTTTGCGTACATGATTAAACTGAAGAATAAAATGTATCTTACCATTTACTGTTAAGCTTATCAAATCTATCTTTAGGTCTAAAGCAGAAGCTCCTCTGTATACAGAGGAGCTGTGATTGATATTGTACACATGATCAATATTGTATGTGGAGTTTTTCTATGATACTGTGACTGAGGTGTTAAAGACTGAGGGTAGGAGTGCAGGGAAGCTATCTTATTGTCTTTGACTCAGTCGTTGCATCCTCATGTATCTAGATGTAATGTGTGTATTTCTGCTCAGGAACATAGGAAAATCATGAATAAAATGTGTGAGTAGGAGTATTACTTAAAACTTTCTCTGGAGGTGCTGTCATTCAGAAGTAAAGGGCACTACTAAGCTTTCAGTCATTATTATTTACATTAAGAAATATACTTGGGGGTGTCCTGGTCTCTAAAGAGTGCATTTTACATTTACCTGTTTACTTCATTTTGCTTGTTTTTTCTGAACGTTGTACCCCTCAATCCACAGGCTCCTTCTTCAGCCTTAAGTTATCTAGTTAAAAGTATGCAAAATTAATTAAAGACAAAGAGCAGAATAAATGTTTCTAAAATTTGTAACCAATGTGCTATGTAATATGCTGTTCTTCCTGTTGTTTGAAAAAAGTTAAATTTTACTTTTGTAGAAATGAAGGAGTTGTTTACTCTGTTAGGGTTAGCAAACACATTTTATCTTGTATTATATGAAAATAATAGTAAGTTTATGAACAAATTTTGAAAGGAAGAAAATATTTAAACAGTTATTTGTCAACACATTCTTTGACCTTCAGTGATACTTTCAGTAAGTAGGAGCCAATTTAATGTTTTAAGGGTGAAGAACTAATTTTGTCATCTTAGTATAATATCTGATGGATGCACTCAGTGATCATGAGTATGTCTTACTGGAATTAATTGGAATTAGTGGTGAAGAACCGAATGCCTCAGCTCAAACAAAGGAAAAATGATATTAAAGTTTCATTCACCCTGCTTGACAAGTGCGATTTTTATTAATTTTTTAATTGTAAGGAGTAAAAAATATGATTTAAGGAATGTATTAAAGTAAATGTTAAACTATTTATCTAAAAGTCAAGAGCTTAGTTTATTTAGTCTTCTTGAGGAAATGGGCAGACCGCTGTGTCCTTGATCTGTAAAGGATTTAAACTAATTATTCTGTGCCTAAGTGAGGATCTTTGCATGCTTTAGTATTCATTATGTGTTCAAACTATAGGCCAGTTTATAGCAAAGCTGCAGAGAATGTTGACATTTCACTACTTTAGTAGTTTGTAACTCAATGAATTAGAGAGTCCTGAGTTTCTTGAACATTTTTTCTGATAATTGCAGAAGATGTAGTTGTTTTGTTACAAGTTCTATGAAGGTAACTGCCCAGGTTTTTTCTTTGTGTCACTCAAAGGATTTTCAAGTGTCGTGTTTATTAATTAGTATATTTTATTTAAATATTAATTACAATCCAAGAAATAAAGTTCAGGTGCAGAATCAAGAAACATGTAGATATGGTGCTTAGGGATATGGTTTAGTGAGTTAGGTGGTGTTGGGTTGACAGTTGGACTTGATGATCCTTGAGGTCTTTTCCAACCTTAATGATTCTATGATTCTATGAATTGCATAAGATTGGAAAACCTTCAATAATCTGGACCTTTTACCCATGTAGCTTCAGCATTGGATTATTGCAATTGGGATAAGTGTCTACATCAATGAGCATGCCATTATGGGATCATAGAAAGGATGTACATCTGACAGTAGCAGGTCAAATGAGCAGCTTAAAGGCAAAGCATTGAAGTGCTAGCCTTCAGCTGGAGAATTTGTTTCACTGTGCTGTGAATGTGGTGATTACTTTCTATACTTTGCGCTCTAGAATGCCCTTACTGCATCTGCCTTAAAAAAAAAGAGGTGCTGTGAAGGGACAGTATGAGGTAGAACAGAAAATATCCCCTATAAATTACTTTTGATTCTAAATATAATTGGAGGCATTTGTAATGGAAAAAATATGTGGCTGATGCCTACAAAATAGTTAAACACTACAAAAAGTGCCTTGTCTTGCCCACTCAGCTCAGCATGTAGACCATGAGAACACGAACTGACGAGTAATTATGTTAATTGTAATCAATGTAATGCTTTTTATTAAAACTTAATTACCATTTAATCATGCATAAAAGGACAAAAAAATGGAGTTCACTGTACAAAATTGACCTTTACTCTGGGGGTGAAATACATTTAAACTATGTATTACAAACTAGAGACGTCAGCCAACTCTTTATACAAAAGTGAACACAAGAACAGTATAGACAACTTGGTATTTGGCTTCTTTATTACAAAGAAACAAAGTTACTGGCAGCAAAAACTTCCTACCTAAAATAACTGTAAAAAATAAGTTGTCTAACCTAGCTTGATTCTGTCCTACGTGTCTTAAGGTAAATGGATTAAATTTCCCTCTGAAGTTGCTTTTTTTCTTTTTATCAGCTATAGGTCTGGATAGACGAACATACACTAAAGCTCAAACTTCTGGACATTAAGGGCAGGTGAAATGAATCCTACCTGTCTTTTTCCAGGTGTCTAGTTCTCTTTGAGATATCACAAGGTATCCTGGCTAGTTTCCATCTGCAACTCCAGAAGGTCACACACCCATAAGTTCTTGGTCATATCTTTCAGTCCTGTGCAGATACCTTGGATATTGTAAGGCATCTTGAATGAGACTTAGCCACCTATGTTGAAGCAGATCAATCTTGCCCTCAGTGTTTAATCTTCAGCTACTCTAGACTTCTGAAAGCGCTTGGATGCCATGCTAGTGGATGGCCCATTGCTTTTATTGCCCTGAAGCTCATTTTATTGAGAGCTTATTTATATCTAACCATATAATTTTTTTACTTGATATTCAACAAAACCAACAGAAGTGGCAGATGATAGGAACAGCACTGGCATACGCTGGTCACATTATCATTCTTGCAGACTCAGCCTTATTTTAGCAATACCTCATAGTAGTTCTACCCTGACAATCTAGCCTTTTTTCTTGAACTAAATTCTCAGCTGTTGTAACTTAAGAGAACTGTATCCTTTTCTTAAACTAAATGATGCATTCCTAGTTCCTCAGCTGGTTTCATAGACTTTGCTCCTCAAGGCCATAGTACATCAAAGGATTATTCATACTCTTCTTATAATGGAAAATACATTTTTGGAAATATCTGTCTTTTCTAGAGGCAAACCCATTTGTGAACATTTTCTATGCCTACCTCTGGCTCTATGGCATTGTTAATTTCTCTTAGTCATAGTATTCTGTAAGCATACACTTTAATTAACAATATATCTATATCTGCTTTCATGTGAATAGAAAGGTTATATTTTTTTTTTTTGCTAGTAAAGAACATCTGGCGAAAAGTTAATAAGGTAGCAGAGATTTTTCTCAATTTCTTTGTAATATTTTTATCTTATTAGAACTTCAGCCACGCATTTTATTAAAGCGAAGATATGAAATGAAGGCATTTGTATAGTTAGTTCAGACCAATTTTGTTTTGTCTTCTGTTTCCTTGCTCTCCCAATATTTTTAAAATTTTCTCTTGAAGTAAAAATAGACTAGTAAAGATGCCTGATGAAATCTTTATCTGAACAACACAAATCACAAATTCTGATAATAAAAGTAAACAACTTATACCAACCAGTTAATTAGAACAATTATTTTGAAATTATTGTGTCTGATCTTGACACACCTGGTGATATCTTACTTGCTCTGACAAGAGCTCAAGCATCAATAGTTCTGTGTTTGATAGTTCCTAATGACACTGGGCTTTATCTGGCAAATCTGTTTAGGCAGAGATGCCTGCTTCTGTCCAGTGTTGATCATTCATTTGTCTGCAACAATGCTTACAGTGTGTCCCCTATCTGGAACCCTTGTCTTGTAAATTGTTCTTTTATTGCTGAGATATCTTTTAGTCACTTGCCTAATGGACTGAGCTACTACATTTAAGTAGTATAAGCATTTCCGTGACAGAATCTTCATCACTAGGATTTGCCATGCAGTTGGTCCAGTTTGATTCACAATTAATTTGTCAAGAAAAGGGGATTAGCACAAAAATATATTTTAAAAGAAATTTATACATTTATAACTATATATCTGCCTTACTAACTGGCTAAATTTTGAGTTCCAAGAAAATGAAATCCATTAAGACGTCCTTTGTTAAAATATATAAAAGGACACAAGACATGAGAATTCAATATTCCCTTTTAAAGCCTGTAACAATCATTTCACAATTCGGTCTCTTCTCTTGCTTTCTGTGATGCTATACATGTTGTATTGCATGCTCACAGTAACACAGTCTCATGATAATGAAAGCTGTGTCATAGCATTCCTATCCTCATCTAATCCATAGCCTAGGCAAGCCATCCTCAGCCTCATGGAGGGTAGCAGTTCTTCCTTTGGTTCCTGTGGAACTAGGGAGAAATGAAACTCACAGGTTACTTTGATGGTTACCTCTAAACTTGCGAGCTTTTGTACTTCAGACTTAATGAAAGAGGCTGCATTAGCATTTGTTTGTTTTTTTTTTTTTTCTTTACATTATTGGACAATACAAGACATTTATGTGATTGATGCTAATTTGCAGAATTCCTAGTCTGTACATTTACATATATTGTGTGAGATACTTTTTAAAGAGCAAACACTATTCTTTCACATTTGGAAATGTTTCTTAGTCTAAAATCACTGCAAATCATAGCTACGTCTCAGCTTTGATATGCCCAAATCCTTCTCAAACCTATGATGCAAGCATAATGCATTAAACAGGGGAAGCTTGTGTGTTGCCCGCAATTTACAAGCCTACCTCATTAAGAGTCTTTATTATTTTTGTAACCATGCGGAGTAGAAAAACAGTGTCTGCAGCACAATGTTGTCACTCAGTCTGGGAACAGGTTCGTAACTGGGGAGCCAGAGCCAACGAGCACAGAGAGTCGAGATCCACTTTCTAACCTTCAGTGCAGTTCTTTACAGAAAGAGGTGCTAGTCGACAGCGCGTAAAAACTAGCACACCTCTTTGGAGAAGTTGCAGGCTGTTATATAGGCTATAACAACGAAGAAATTGCGGAGTACTTGCTTGCTGGTCAACTTGCAGTTACATAACTGGTGTACTTCTGAGCATGTTCTTATTAGTGACTAGTTTATTATACAAAGGTGGTCCTACATCAGCATGTAAGGTCTCCTCACAAGGGATTTTTTACCATGCTAATTAGCCTTAGGGCAACCTTTATGTCCTTATCCCCCACCCCCCTGCTGGGGAGGTGATTCATCTTTGTTGACACTCACTCATCCTTGTCATTTCTGTGTTATCTTGCTGTGATTTTCTCGCCTGAGGAACACAACAACACTACAGCATTTACATGATTGTTTTCCATGGACATAGTCAGAAGATACTGATGAAGGTGGTGTTGTTTTGTTTTGTTTTTTCCTCTTAGGCTACAGTAGATTACAGGCTAAAAAAATGTTAAAAAAAAAAAAAAAAAAAAAAAAAGTGTCCTTCAGATGAAAGATAAATTAAGCACAAATGTAAGGTGTTGTTCACAAGGCTACAGGCACACAAGTATACAGTGTGTTATATGCTCAAAACAGTCTCCTATTGATTTTCGTCAAAGTTTTAAATCGACTTTGAAAATGTAATTTGGGGGCCAAATCCAAAATAAGATCTAAAATGGGATTCTGGAAGATTATTAAAATTAGAAACAGGGAGTCTTAACACAGTGGCTGCCAACATACGGAGGTCTGAAAACTCCCTAGCCATCTGTGGTTTTCCAAGCTGTCCATTCTTCTGGCACCTACCTCAAGTTCCATCTTTTGTGTACACAGAAGCCTGCTCCACTCTGATCAGATGGCACAGTAGGAGATGAGAGGTCTGTAGAGTGTTACTTTCTAACCCACTGAGTATCACATAGTTTACTGCATAGAGCACCCGTGCAAGAACTTGAAAACAACAATTTAGTTCTTCTCCAGCCTAGTGGAATTCAAATCCCCTCTCCTGGCTATGCCATTTTAGGCACCTAATTTTTCTTAGTCATTTCTAAAAAGTCTGACTATGGAATTTGATTTGATTTAGCACCCTTGAGTCTAAAATGTAGTTGTTGCTTTCCCTGTTTTACAGCATATATGTTTTAATTGCGTTCGGCTACAAGTTTCTGTATTCCTCAGGTTTTTTTTTGAAAATTGAGTATGGCAATGTTACATCACAGCATGAACATGGTCTTTCTCATAAGCATACAAGCTAGTTATTAATTGCATGTCTATATGTTAGTGTAGGGGCTGAGAAGAAAAGACCTTGTTACAAAAGAAGAGGGATGACAGAAGAACTGGTGACTTTTGATGTCTGTATTGCTTATCAATGCATATGAGCTCTATGACCCTTTAGACTATTTCCACAATACCAAATGAAGCAATAGTAGACTTGTAATTTTCATGCAATTACAGAACCTCTTGGGAATCTTGAGAAGCAAAACAACTTAGAAAGGAGACAAGTTGAAAAGTTGACAGTCTGTCTAAATGTTCACTTTAGTAGATGGCACATCAGTGCTTAAATGTCTGGTGTTTTGTTTAATTAGGATCAAGTGTATTTGGCGTGATAAAAAGGTTGTTATTTTCAAATATATAAAATAACGTCTGAGGCTGCAAGAGCAAAAGTGTAAAGAACATTTTGGTCCTTATTAAGCATCTATGATTGTTTTTAAAATTTAGAACTTTGTATCTAAGAAATGGAGATTAACAGTGAAATGAACATTAAAAAGCATCAGTCCTTCATAACTGGTGCATACGTGGCACAGTCAAAGTGGGAATAAATGTTGTTTGCTGAGATACTATATTGCATAACCTTTTAAGGACAAAATGGAGATATTCAGAGATTTGTTGAAAAAAGATACTAATTAGTGACAGAGAAGGGTTTATGCTCATATACTTGAAAGAATTATGATTCTTTAACAGATATGCACTGTAGTGATCCATTTTTTTAGAGCTGCTTTTGTCTTTCAAATATAAAACAACTTCTCTGAGGTTGACCATGCTTTTCTTCCTTTTTGGCCATTTAGTAAACTGCACTAATATGGGATGTCAGGTAAATTGTAAGAGCGGTGCCTGGGGAGTGCTTACACAGTACTCATTAGTAGTGACAGCCGTTACTTTAATTCTTGGATTGATGCTTATAAATTCGGGTGGAAAAAGGTCCACCACTGTTAAAAAGCCTGTCATGTCTTTTACTTTATTTAGATATGGGAACCATCCCAAGGTATAAGATGTACTATTTTGTAACGGATGCCCCATCCCTGGAGGTGTTCAAGGCTTTGAGCAACCTGGGCTAGTGGAGGGTGTCCCTGCCCATGGCAGGGGGGTTGGAACTCGTTGATCTTTAAGGTCCTTTCCAACCCAAACCATTCTGTGATTCTATGATTCTATGTTTCAGGTTTTTCAAGGATTATCTCTTGCAGTACTGGAGATGAGCAGAAGGGTATAGTGTAGCAGCTTTTTAAAAAAGACTTTGGTCTGGATTCAAGAAGTTTAAACTTGGTTGAATGAAAAAAGGGGGGGGGGGAAGAAAGAAAAGCTTGTGTTTGTTAACTCTTAGGCCATATTTTATACTAAGGAAAGTGACAGGAAGACAAAATAATCATAATGCATCTCAGTGGGCAAGATTCTCATAAAAATAAAGAAAAAAAATGCCTTCCTGTGTTAACTGATGAGTAAATAATATTGCCACTGGTTGGAATGCCCATGTAGAAATATTGTGCTTTTAATAATGGAAGTTTAGTATGTTTACCTTAAATTTTATATTTTGTCATTCCCGTGCAGCTTCTATTGCATCAACCTGTAATGATCCTGGGACACCACAGAATGGCACTAGATATGGAGACAGCAGAGAGCCTGGAGACACTACCACCTTTCAGTGTGATCCTGGCTATCAGCTTCAAGGACAGGCTAAAATTACATGTGTGCAACTGAATAACCGTTTCTTCTGGCAACCTGATCCTCCTACATGCATAGGTAATAAGATGAAATGTTAATCTCTGTTTTGACCCACTCAGCTAGCAGTACAGAAATACCACACAGCCGCTTGCTCACCTTTCCCCCTCCCAGGGGTGGGGGAGAGAATTAAAAGGGTAAAGGGAAAAGAGACTCCTGGGTTGAGATAAGAACAATTTAATAAATAAATTACAATAAAATTGAAAATTATAATAATAATCATAATAGTAATGTGTACAAGTATTCAAATGAGTGATACACAGTAAACTGCTCACCACCTGATGAACAAGGCTCAGCCTGTTCCCAGCTACCAGTCCTGGAGCAGGGAGAGTCCTGAAACCGCAGTTCCAGAAAAGAGGTAAGAGCCTGGCCATCTGGAAACAGCTGAGAGAATGAGACAACGCAGAGGGAGAGGGATGACCCAGAGAGAGAGAGCCAACCCCAGAGAGAGAGAGAGCACTTCCAGACAGAGGCTCATCTATATACGGGGCATGACATGCATGATATGGAATAGACTATTGGCCAATTTGGGTCTCAGTCTGAAACTTGAGGTCAAATCCTAGTCTAGTAATTGGGGCTGTGCTCTCTCCCAGCTTCTCCTGCACCTTCAGGCACTGGCACACCAGAGCAGCTGAGAAGTCCTTGGCTGTCCTGGCAGCAACTAATAAGACCAGTATGTTATCAGCCACCTTCTCAGCACAAATCCGAAACATAGCCTCTTACTAGCTACTGTGAAGAAAGTTAACTTTTTTTTTTTTCCCACCTGAAAGCAGGACAAAGGTTAATACAGATCAGATTTCTTGTTCAACTAGTGAGTATATGATGCTCATACTGGAGTGATGATCCTTGCAGAACGCAGTTATTTTGTACATATAGTTACTGACAGCATCATTCTCAATATTAAAAATATTTTTGGATGTAATTTTCTCACTCTATTCTATTCTTTAAACTTCATACACATTTAAAATTAACAAAATCTAATAGAAACAATTAAATGGAAGGGGTGATGTAGATACAAAAAATCATTTAAATGGTCATGTTAGAATGGTCTTATATTTAATAATTTAGTTACATAAACTGTGACACATTATTTATTCTGAAATTTTTCTTGATTCTTTTATAGATTAAATACCCATACTGTGCAATCCCTAGGAAGCTAAAGATATTTTTTCTGAAGTAGGATGCTTGTTGGGAAAGCTAGATGTAGAGAAGGGGGTCTAAGTGACAATGCTGTTGAAAGAAATGAGACGTATTTCCATAATACCGGGACAGGGTGGGACATCTTTTTTCTTTGAAACAAGTTTTGATTCTTGGTTCCATATTCCTATATGGCACAAAGTTTTTATGAGGTTTTGATCAGTAAACTAATAATTACAGGCTTAGAAGTCTTGCTGAAATGTGGTTTAAGGTCATCACTGTAGCTCTTCCAAGATTAGAGTTATCAAACATCTGTGACAAATTATTTGCTAGGTATAGTAATTTGTAAAATCTGTATGATTTCTTTTATATTGATTTATAATTAAGTGAAGACTTATTTTAATGATCATAAAACCAGGTATGTTGTAGTAGCACTGGAATAAGCACAATGTTTTCTCTTCTAGGAGCCATTTTGGAGAGGCTTTTTCCCAAACAGCAAATCCCCAAACAACTACAGTCCCTCTGTTTCTCTGAAGTGTTTACAGATATCTCAAAAGTACTGCAAAGGATTTAGAATAATGCAGGATAGTGACTCCATATAAACTAGCAGAACTAAAGCAGCACATAATCTGAACATTATCTTCTAGATACCTTGTGTGCGGTGTACAGATAACAATATGAAAGTGTTTACTAAACATACCGGGATTATTCACAAATTAAAAATATTTAAATAAAAATAAAAAATAAAAGAAATCCAGTGCCTAAAGGTCTAGAAGGTTCATACTCTTTTTGTAAATACCAGTTATAATCATTCCATATTTCTTTAGTCTAGTAAAAAAACCCAAAATGCAAAAGAAAGTAGGAAATAAGGAAGGAAAGAAAGAGAGAGTAACTTTGGGCAAAAAAGTATATACATATTGGTATTCTTCCCCATACTCAAGGCGACTTTGAAAGGGAAAACAGATTAAAGTAATCCTTACTATAGAAATGACAATACTTGAAACCTTAAGGGTTCTGTAAAACCATTATAAGTAATTTTTAAAATTACCATAAAGTCCTTATTTCAGTATGCTGACTTATAAATCAAAAATTATTTACATTTAGGAGCTGTACTACTCTGTATTCCAAACATTGTGTGACTTACATTTCTGATTGTTCCATATTTTCTGCTTTATTTGTACTTTATAACTTTGATCATGCTTATCCCAGCTGAATCATCACACATAAGAAACACATGAAACATTTCTTGGAACTGTTATTTGTGAGTAAAACCAAAAAGAGATAAATATTAAAGGAAGAAGAAAACCACAAAAACCTCAAACCAAAAAAACCTCACAAAAACTTTGGATCAAAAATAATAGCTAAAATACCACAAGTACAGACACAAAAAACCCCAATACATAAATATAATAAATGTTTAAATAAATGAACAAATAGATAAATAATGGAAGGGAAGGGAAAATTTAGTTTGTTTTCATAAATACCACATGGGGATTGTCTTCATTCGTGTTTTCATTTGGGTTAGGATCGTGGTTTCCAAATAAATTGTCTTTCTTACACTTTAGTTCATTATTTTGAATTTTCTTGGAGTTTTTGAATGCAAGATGTCTTCTAAGAGTGCTTCTGATGTACTCCAACCACTAGTGAGCATTCAGTCCATTTGTTGCCTGAAAAGTCGGATTTATCACCCAGCATGCCATTAGCCAATCTCACATGCCGAGTCAAGACACTGATTTCATTTTGAAGTTGTGCAAGGCTGGGTGCTTGGTGGCTTTCTACAAATCAAGCACACCGACCAGAATCTCTGCTCTCAATATATTACAAAAATGTCAAGTTGATTATATGCCAAGTACTTCCCTTAACAAATGATTGGATAGTGATTTACATACTACATGTGGTCACATCATGCAATCTCTCTACTGCTTATATTCATTGAGTGGAGGTCTGCTCCTGGAGGCGGGTACCCTTTTGTCTAGAGGTGTGTTTTGCTATGTATATTAACATATAATGAGATAGTTCACCTAAGGATAGTTTGGCCTTAACTTTCTTTGACAATTTGGCATCTAAAGTCCATATGTCCAAGTTCTTTCTTAAAATAATGCTAGGCCCCTTTGTTTTATTAATTACTACAAGCCTGCTTTTTTCTTAACTGAGATCTACAAATATTAGCCTGACCTAGATTGGTATCTAACTGCTAGGAACAGCACACAACATTTTACAACACATTGGATAGGACTGGAAATGACCTGAAAATATCCTTCTTCAAAATGTTTGATGCCAATTCGAAACCCTTAGCAACAACTGGTTTGCAGTACGAGTGTGTTCCTGTCACTCTGTGTGACTCGGTAATGTAGATGCAGCCCATGCTGATTACTGTACTTTTCAGTTAGACTTCTATGTGATTATCATCTTTGGAAGTTGGATTCCTTATCTGTTTAAAAGTAACATTCAATTTATGGTAACTAAATAAATGTATTTGATTTTTGATTTGGGATATACCTTTACTGAATTAATCGAACTGTTTTGTGTTACACCTACGGTCAAAAGAAACTGCATCCTGAATCTTGCTATTGAGCTTCACCAGTTCTTAAAGTACTTCCATCACATAAAAAATACTTAATTTTGACTGAGATGGGATTAAGTAACAGCAAGAATATACAGGACTTCCTATTTAACTTCATATTTTTATTCCTTTAGAAAGAGCTTTTCTTGTGCTTCTTTTGAGTATGAACAGAGTTCACTTTTTCGATATATATAAATGTTCACTAGCTGGAAGTGGAAAAGCTCTGGATTTGTAAAAATTATTATTATTTTTGGTAAATGTAAAAGTCAATTTACTCCATTTAACAGCTAATATGTGCTTGTGAATTTATCATGTGACCATATTCCTATTTCTTTTTACATTGTGACAGCTGCATGTGGAGGAAACCTGACAGGCCCAGCAGGAGTTATTTTATCACCTAACTATCCACAGCCTTATCCTCCTGGGAAAGAATGTGACTGGAGAATAAAAGTAAACCCTGACTTTGTCATTGCCTTGATATTCAAAAGGTACTATTTCTAGATCAATGCCTCTGTTTAACAGGATTTAAAATGTCACTTCAAAAAATGGCATCATTTATCACTTCTTAAAGCTTCTAATTATATTCTCTGGCTAAGTCCTGGAGCATACATCTAATATGTGCTATATCATTGCTTCCAAATAATGTAAAGGAAAATAATATAGTTATATGGCACTTTTGATATTGAGTACATTCTTAAGCAACAAAAGTTTCTGTGACCTATGAAATTAAAATATTTGAAAAACAATATAAATTTGTAGAAATGTTTGATTTACATTGCTGTACCTTATAGTAGAGACTTGAACTGAGACTGAACTATCTGTTACTCAGTTCTTAAAGGTTTTTACAAATACAGGCTAAATACACTTTGCTTGCAGTGCATAGATCGGGAAAAAAAATTGTTCTATTTAGTCAAGAGATAAAAGTCATCTAGATTATCTTGTCTGATAGTTTTCAAAAAGTTTTATTTACTCAGTGTTTCATCATCAACCTCTGTTGCATAGATTTTTAAGATAAATTGAAGTTCAGGGATACAGTCATATTCATGCGTTCAGTTTGTCATTTCTGTTTTAATCAGGCCTATATAATAATCTTCCTTGCTATATCTATGGATGCGCATGTAAATTTTTTGTTTCTTTCTCTGGCTTAAGTGTAATTTTTAAGCTAAGAATGGTAGCATTGCTGTGGACTTCAGTGGGATGGTGATCAGTTCTGATTCTTTTAGGAAGAGATGATGGCATGTTCAGAATTTTGCTGTGTAATATTTGCACTTTTTTTTTGGGAAAAAAAAAAAAAAGTCCCACCAAAACAAAAAAAAGGTTTTTTTGTGGACTGATTGCAATGTGTTTTCTAATAAAATATTGATACACAAGAAATTAAAGAATCAAAGCCTAAGTTACTTGAAATTATATAATCAAAAATATGATAATTCTGTTCTTCAGGTATTTGATCAAAAAGCAATAAGGGATGAAAATAGTTATCCAGTAATTATACTCTTGGAAATGCCATGATAGGTCTGCTAAGCAGCATTTTTCTGTGGACTGCCTAAATAATCAGCTCAAATGCTTCATTTGAAATAAGATGAAAGAAGCTTATAGTTACTCACTCTTCAGGTTTCTTTGTGAATTCTATTTTAAGGAATACAGGTATGAGCAGTATAATGGAATTTTCAGTTTATGCTATACTTCCAGTACATTTTATAAATAACTGCAGTTCAGTAGTACACACTGGACTGCCTCAGTCTTTCCTAAATTTAATATTCTCTCCTAGAAGTTCTTAAATTCTCTAGACAGAAATCTTCCGTAGAAATCTGAACCAAAAGGTTATGCCATAGCTTCCCAGGTGTTTGGCACTACCTTTAACAAAAATGTCTGATATTGAAGAATATTCTTGGAAACCCGTCTATCTTCTGACTGATGGTGATATAGGGCCCGGTAAATTGTGGATTGTCAGGTTGTTAATCTTGTAAATAATTTTTTAGAAAAGTGAAATTAAAAAAAAAAGGAAAATTGAAATACAAATTAAGAAGGAAAGGAAAATCAACGCTGTTATCTGTATACATATGGGTATCAAAAGGACAAAATTGAAAACTTTGACTACTTTTCTTTATTAATAAATACTGTATTTTTAGTATAAATGACCATAAGAATAATATGGATTCATATTTAATGAAAAAGTGTGGAAATACATGCTGGTAACTTTGTAATACAGAAGTAAATTGAGATATAGTTTTGCAGCCCCCTCTGATTTGTATGAAATGTCAATGCTGAATTAACTCCATCTCTGCAATCCTTTCAAAAAATTCCTTGATTTTTAGCATAGAATAGAACAGAATAGAACAGAATAGTTCCGTTCAAAGAGACCTACAATGATAATCTAGTCCAACTGCCTTGGACCAACCAAATGTTTAAGCATGTTATTGAGGGCATGGTCCAAATGGCTCCTTAACACTGACAGGCTTGAGACACCGACCACCTCTCTAGGAAGCCTGTTCCAGTGTTTGACCACCCTCTTGGTAAAGAAATGCTTCCTAATGTCAGGTCTAAACCTCCCCTGGTGCAGCTTTGAACCGTTCCCACACATCCTATCAGCGGATACAAGGGAAAAGAGCTCAGCACCTTTCTCTGCACTTCCCCTCCTCAGGAAGCTGTAGAGAGCAATGAGGTTGCCCCTCAGCCTCCTTTTCTCCAAACTACACAATGTTCCTAGTATGTCCTTTTATCTAGCTCTGTATAAATTTATCATACAAATGCCTGTGTTTTTATCTTTGTGTTGCCTCAGAACTCATCTCAATTAAGTTCATCTGAAAGACATTCCATTCACATTATCTTCATAATTGCTTTGTATAAACATGTAAATGTCATCAAATATGGCATAGCATAGATAGTTTAGTGAGAAAATAACAGTAAGTCACTTTAATTTATCATAATTCTCTGATATAATTTGGGTAGGAACAAAGACAAGTTCCAGGATAGTAGTCTTTCCATATGAATGGTGAATTTATATTTGTAATGGGTGGATTTAATATCAGCCAGTTTATCCAACTAAAACTGGACTTTTAATTTAAGCTAGTTCTCTGTATGATTCCTGTGGTCACTGGTAAGAGGCAGCTTCTGCAGTAGGTGATTCATTCCATCTTGAGAAAGGTGTTTAAGATAGGTGGGAGGATCTTTTTTGTTGACTGTAGACAGAGCCTGCATGATGTCCTGATAGTAGATCTGAAAAGCTGAAGGTATTTGAATCAATGGTAAAGAGAACTCCATTGAAAGTTAGTAAATCTTCATTGTGAATGTTTAAAAATACTTCTGTTTCTAGAGAAGAAAATGTGTTAGGCAGAAGATTGGCAGCCACGGTCACAGTGGTGTTTAACTCAGTAAAAAGAAATGAAGACTTAATTATCTTTTTCCTTTATTTTCAGTTTCAATATGGAACCCAGTTATGATTTTCTACATATTTATGAAGGGGAAGATTCCAACAGTCCTCTAATTGGCAGTTTTCAAGGCTCACAGGCTCCTGAAAGAATAGAGAGCAGTGGTAACAGTCTGTTTCTGGCTTTTCGCAGTGATGCATCTGTTGGAATGTCAGGATTTGCCATTGACTATAAAGGTACTGTTCTCACCATAATCTATGCAGACATAAAGGGAAAGAAATGTTATCTAGTATTTATTGAGACTCAAATCTGTTTAGTTCTAGATACACTCATACTGAACTGCCAAATACCTCTTTGCATCAATGTAGGTTTTAAAAACTATTTTCTGTAAATGTGTGTAGGAAAACAGAAATACTCTTTCGTTAAATCTCTTTCAAAATACTTATGCACATTTTCCTCTTCCAGAAAAAAAAAAAGTAGAGATAGAAGATGCACATCGAAAGTAGCATTTGGAAAAGAGTTCTAGAATAATGATATTGTCTTACCCAATTAAAATGCATGACTTCTTCTGCTTCCTTGCTGTTACATACCAATACATTTTCCTTTACACTTTGTTGTTGAATCTACATAAGCATTTTTTAATAACTACTGCAGGACAATATTTGGGTTTTTTTGGTTTTTTTTGTTTTTTTTTTTTGGGGGGGGGGGGGGGGGGGGTCCGCG
>NW_010130676.1:0-680 GCF_000699245.1 Pterocles gutturalis | reverse complement strand
GATTTCTTTTCTGGTGTGGATGCTGTCTCTGGCTTGATTGCCACCTGAGATTTCTCAAACTGTTTTCCATCAGCAGAGGTGCTGCCTTAGCTTCTTATTCTTGACGATGGAAGCAAACCACATTAACGTACCTGTCAAAAATAAAGGAACAAAAATCTCTAAAAAATATAGAAATAACAATGAAAGAGAGAGAGGCTAAAAATAACTATTAAATAATTTTAATGTTTAGTCTTCATCTTTCATCCAGCATCATGCATTATCCTCCATGTTGGCAAAGCTTTTCTTCCCGAAGTAATTGTCATGTTGCCATACATGAAATCTTAGTCTGTTTGTTCCTAAATTTCAAACAAAGTATAAATAAAATGGGAAAACAATTTGTTCCAGGAAGTCTTGTTGGCCTGCAAGGAAAGAAAATGACAAGTTGAGCAGAAGGAGATAAAAATATAAAGATGCCCACTGAAAATGTGTATACACATTTTCGTTCTGTGTGTACTTTCTGTTCTCAGCATAGTCTGTGTGCCTTTGCAGCTGGAAGTTAAAAGAAATAATGAGAAAATAAAAATATAGCATATAAGATCAGAACACTATATTTTAAAAAGTAACGGGCAGCAAGTTTGTGCCTAATAATTCAATATTTTTATTATGTACATTATTTAATATTATTTAATATTTTATATAAA
>NW_010130675.1:46842-47515 GCF_000699245.1 Pterocles gutturalis | reverse complement strand
AGAGCCGGAGATGTCTGGAAACGGGTGTTGCTGAGGAGGTGCCTCATGCTCTGGGTCAGTGTTGGGCTGATCCCAGTCTGAGGCTCAGATTGTAATCCCAGGTGGAAGAGGGACACTGCAATCATAATTCCCAAGTATGGCTGTATTTCAGAATCCTTAGGGTTCTGCAGTAGGTGTAAAACTAGAGTAAAAGCTGGCATGGAAGAGGCTTGCTGCTGGTCTCTTGCATCCCAGACTGTTCTGTTCTGCTTTAATCGTCAGAGAGAAAATATAAAAATGGCATTTGGTTTAGATTACAAAAATAACACGATAAAGTAGCCATAAGAGTGCAGGGCTTGTGTGTCTCTCTTTGCTTACAGAGTGCTACAGACCTAGGAACAAAATGGCTGCTGCCTTTGCACATCAGCAGCCGTGATGGAGAAGTAGGGAAAAGGCACACAGCTCCCCAGCTGCAGCCCCTGATGCCATCCATCCTCCTTTGCAAGTCTAAGGAAATGTTTTTTGTACTGAAACTGGTAAGTGTTTGCCTTTGTAACTTCAAACAATGTGAAATTCTTAGTATTTTGCCTGACTATTTTTAAGGGTTTTCAAACGGTCAGACTACCATTAACCTTAAGATGCAGTTTATGAATGTTAATAGGATTTGGATATTGCAAATTTGCATTCCTTTTTC